>NC_092251.1:17879054-17901465 GCF_036320965.1 Panulirus ornatus | reverse complement strand
AATGTAGCAGTTTGAGTGAATAATTCATGTGCATAGGGTGTTTAGTGTTGTAAAATGAAAATGGCGAAGAGCTTGCGGATTTGTGTGCTGAAAAAGGAATGGTGATTGGCAATACCTGGTTTAAAATGAGAGTTATACATAAATATACGTATGTAAGTAAGAGAGATGGCCAGAGAGCGTTATTGGATTACGTGCTACTTGATAGGCGCGTGAAAGAGAAACTTTTGGATGTTAATGTGCTGAGAGGTGCAACTGGAGGGATGTCTGATCATTATCTTTTCGAGGTAAAGGTGAAGATTTGTAGAGGTCTTCAGAAAATAAGAGAGAACGTTGGGGTGAAGAGAGTGGTGAGAGTAAATGAAATTGGGAAGAAGACTTGTGTGAGGAAAGAGGGACTGAGTGCAGAATGGAAATAGGTTAGAGCAAAGGACGTAAGGGGAGTAGGGAAGGAATTAGATGTGTTTAGGGAAGCAATGATGGCTTGCGAAAAAGATGCTTGTTCCATAAGAAGCGTGAGAGGTGGGCATATTAGAAAAGGTAGTAAGCGGAGGGACGAAGAAGTAAGATAGTTAGTGAAAGATAAGAGAGAGGCATTTGGACGATTTTTGCAGGGAAATAGTGCCAAGGACTGTAAGATTTATAAGAGAAAGAGGCAGAAGGTCAAGAGAAAGGTGCAAGAGGTGAAAAAGCGGGCAAATGAGAGTTGGGGTAAGGTAGCATCATTAAATCATAGGGATAATAAAAAGATGTTTTAGAAGGCGGTAAATAAAGTGCGTAACACAAATGAACAAATGGGGGCATCGGTTAAAGAGCTAATGGGGATCTGATAAGAGGTAGTGGTGATGTGAGAAGGAAATGGAGTGAGTATTTTGAAGGTTTGTTGAATGTGTTAGATGATTGAGTGGCAGAAATGGGGTGTTTTTGTCTAGGTGGTGTGCGAAGTGAGAGGAAGATGAAAGCCGGCGAGGAGGCCGGTTTGGAGAGTATTGCATTGGAATTTATTAAAAAAAAGTGGGAGACTGTTTTGTTAACTGGATGGTAAGGATATTCATTTTATGTATGGCTCATGGTGAACTACCTGAGGATTGTCGAAATGCATGCATAGTGCCATCGTACAAAGGCAAAGGGGACAAAGGTGAGTGCTCAAATTACAGAGGTATAAGTTTGTTGAGTATTCCTGGGAAATTAAATGGGAGGGTATTGAATGAGAGGGTGAAGCCATGTACAGAGCATCAGATTGGGGAAGAGCAGTGTGGTTTCATAAGTGGTAGAGGATATGTGGATCAGGTGTTTCCTTTGAAGAATGGATGTGAGAAATACTCACAGGAACAAATGGATTTGTATGTAGCATTTGTGGAGAAGGCGTATGATAAACTTGATAGAGATGCACTGTGGAAGGTATTAAGAGTATAGGGTATAGGAAGCAAGTTGCTGGAAGTAGTGAAATGTTTTTAACGAGAATGTAAGGCATGTGTACTAGTAGGAAGAGAGGAAATTGATTGGTTCTCAGTGAATGTGAGTTTGCGGCAGGGGTGCGTGATGTCTCCATGGCTGTTTGATTTGTTTATGGATGTGGTTGTTAGGGAGTTGAATGCAAGAGGTTTGGAAAGAGGGGCAAGTATGCAGTCTGTTGTGGATGGAAGGGCTTGGAAAGTGAGTCAGTTGTTGTTCGCTGATGATACAGCGGTGGTGGCTGATTCGGGTGAGAAACTGCAGGAGCTGGTGAATGAGTTTCGTAATGTGTTGGAAAGAAGAAAAAGGAGAATAGATGTGAATAACAGCAAGGTTATCGCGTACAAAAGGGTGGCGGGACAAGTTATTGGGAAGTAAGTTTGAATGGAGAAAAACTGGAGGAAGTGAAGTGTTTTAGATATCTGGGAGTGAATTTGGCAGCGGATGGACCCATGGAAGCGGAAGTGAATCACAGAGTGGGGGAGGGGGCGAAAGTTCTGGGAACGTTGAAGAATGAGTGGAAGGCGAGAACATTAACTCGGAAAGCAAAAATAGGTATGTTTGAAGGAATAGTGGTTCCAACAATGTCATATGGACGTATACACGTCCACACACGCTTATATATATATCTATACATCTCAACGTATACATATATATACACACACACAGACTTATACATATATACACATGTACATAATTCATACCATCTGCCCTTATTCATTTCCGTCGCCACCCCGCCACACATGATATGAAAACCCCCTCCTCCCGCAGGTGCGCGGGGTAGCTCTATGAAAAAAAAAAAAAGGCCACATTCGTTCATACTCAGTCTCTAGCTGTCATGAATAAAGCAACGAAACTACAGCTCCCTTTCCAAATCCAGGCCCCACAAAACTTTCCATGGTTTACCCCAGACGCTTCACATGCCCTTGTACAATCCATTGACAGCACGTCGATCCCGGTATACTACATCGTTCCAATTCACTCTATTCCTTGCACGCCTTTCACCCTCCTGCGTGGACAGGCCCCGATCACTCAAAATCTTTTTCACTCCATTTTTCCACCTCCATTCTGGTCTCCCACTTCTCGTTCCCTCCACCTCTGACACATACAACCGCTTAGTCAATCTTTCCTCACTCATTCTCTCCATGTGACCAAACCATTTCAAAACACCCTCTTCTGCTCTCTCAACCACACTCTTTTTATTACCACACATCTCTCGTACCCTATTATTACTTACTCGATCAAAGCACCTCACACCACATATTGTCCTCAAACATCTCAATTTCCAGCACATCCACCCTCCTCCGCACAACTCCATCTATAGCCCGCGCCTCGCAACTATATAACGTTGTTGGAACCATTATTCCTTCATACATACCCATTTTTGCTTTCCAAGATAATGTTCTCGACTTCCACACATTTTTCAACGCCCCCAGAACTTTCGCCCCCTCCCCCACACTATGATTCACTTCCGCTTCCATGATTCCATGCGCTGCCAAATCCAGTTCCAGATATCTAAAACACTTCACTTACTCCAGTTTTTCTCCATCCCAATTGACTTGTCCCTCAACCCTACTGTACCTGATAACCTTGCTCTTATTCACACCTACTCTCAGCATTCTTCATTCACACACTTCACCAAACTCAGTCACCAGCTTCTGGAGTTTCTCAACCGAATCAGCCACTAGCGCTGTATCATCAGCGAACGACAACTGACTCACTCCCCAAGCTCTCTCATCCACAACAGTTGGGCAGATTAGAAAGAGTAGTGAGTGGTGGGATGAAGAAGTAAGATTATTAGTAAAAGAGAAGAGAGAGGCTTTTGGACGATTATTGCAGGGAAATAATGCAAATGACTGGGAGATGCATAGAAGAAAGAGGAAGGAGGTCAAGAGAAAGGCGCTAAAGACGAAAAAGAGGGCAAATGAGAGTTCGGGTGAGAGAGAACCATTAAATTCTAGGGAAAATAAAAAGATGTTTTGGAAGGAGGTAAGTAAAGTGCGTAAAACAAGGGAAAAATGGGAACATCAGTGAGAGGGGCTAATGGGGAGGTGATAACAAGTAGTCGTGATGTGAGGAGATGGAGTGAGTATTTTGATGGTTTGTTGAATGTGTTTGATGATAGAGTGGCAGATATAGGGTGTTTAGGTCGAGGTGGTGTGCAAAGTGAGAGGGTTAGGGAGAATGATTAGGTAAACAGAGGAGAGGTAGTAAAAGCTTTGCAGAAGATGAAAGCCGGCAAGGCAGATGGCTTGGATGGCATTGCAGTGGAATTTATTGAAAAAGGGGTAACTGTTTTGCTGACTAGTTGGTAAGGTTATTTAATGTATGTGTGACTCATGATGAGGTGCCTGAGGACTGGCGGAATGCTTGCATAGTGCCATTGTACAAAGGCAAGGGGGATAAAAGTGTCTGCTCAAATTACAGAGGTATAAGTTTGTTGAGTATTCCTGGGAAATTATATGAGAGGGTATTGATTGAGAGGGTGAAGGCATTTACAGAGCATCAGATTGGGAAGAGCACTGTAGTTTCAGAAGTGGTAGAGGAGGTGTGGATCAGATGTTTGCTTTGAAGAATGTATGTGAAAAATACTTAGAAAAGTAATTGGATTTTTATGTAACATTTATGGATCTGGAGATTTCATATGATAGAGTTGATAGAGATGCTCTGTGGAAGGTATTAAGAATATATGGTGTGGGAGGCAAGTTGTTAAAAGCAGTTAAAATTTTTTATCAAGGATGTAAGGCAGGTGTATGTGTAGGAAGAGCGGAAAGTGATTGGTTCTCAGTGAATGTAGGTTTGCGGCAGGGGTGCGTGATGTCTCCATGGTTGTTTAATTTGTTTATGGAAGGGGTTGTTAGGGAGGTGAATGCAAGAGTTTTGGAAAGAGGGGCAAGCATACAGTCTGTTGTGGATGAGAGAGCTTGGGAAGTTAGTAAGTTGTTGTTCGCTGATGATACACCGCTGCTGGCTAATTGGGGTGAGAAACTGCAGAAGTTGGTGATTGAGTTTGGTGATGTGTGTGAAAGAAAAAAACTGAGAGTAAATGTGAATACGAGCAAGGTTTTTCGGTACAATAATGTTGAGGGACAAGTCAGTCGCGAGGTAAGTTTGAATGGAGAAAAACTGGAAGAAGTAAAGTGTTTTAGATATGCTGGAGTGGATTTGGCAGCGGATGGAACCATGGAAGCAGATGTGAATCATAGGGTGGGGGAGGGGGCGAAAGTTCTGGGAGCGTTGAATAATGTGTGGAAGTCAAGAACATTATCTTGGAAAGGAAAAATTTGTATGTTTGAAGGAATAGTGATTCCAACAATGATATATTGTTGCGAGGCGTGGGCTATAGATAGAGTTGTGCGGGGGAGTGTGGATGTGCTGGAAATCAGATGTTTGAGAACAATATGTGGTGTGAGGTGGTTTGATCGAGTAAGTAATGAAAGGGTAAGAGAGATGTGTGGTGATAAAGAGTAGTTGAGAGAGCAGAAGAGGTTGTTTTGAAATGGTTTGGTCACATGGAGTGAATGAGTAAGGAAGAATTGACAAAGAGGATATATGTGTCAGAGGTGGAGGGAACAAGGAGCAGTAGGAGACCCAATTGGAGGTGGAAAGATGGAGTGAAAAAGATTTTGAGTGATCGGGGCCTGAACATGCAGGAGGGTGAAAGGCGGGCAAGGAATAGAGTGAATTGGAACGATGTGGTATACCAGGGTCGACTTGCTGTCAATGGATTGAACCAGGGCGTATGAAGCGTCTGGGGTAAACCATGGAAAGTTCTGTGGGGCCTGGATGTGGAAAGGGAGCTGTGAATTCGGTGCATTATATATGACAGCTAGAGACTGAGTGTGAACGAATGTGGCCTTTGTTGTCTTTTCCTATTGCTACCTCAAGCACATTTTGGGTGAGGGGGATGTTATTTCATGTGTGGCGGGGTGGCGACGGAAATGAATAAAGGCAGAAAGCATGAATTTGTACATGTGTATATATGGGTATGTCTGTGTATATATATATATATGTATGTGTGTGTGTGTGTGTGTGTATAAGTTGAGTTGTATAGGTATGTATATGTGCGTGTGTGGTCGTATATGTATATACATATACATATCTATATATATATATATATATATATATATATATATATATATATATATATATATATATATATATATATATATATATATATATATATATATATATATATATATATATATATATATGTTGTCCCTGGGGATGGGGGTGAAAGAGTGCTTCCCACGCGTTCCTCGCTTGTCGTGGGGGTCGACTAGAGGGGACGGGAGCGGGGGGCCAGAAATCCTCCCCTCCCTGTATTATAACTTTCTAAAAGGGGAAACAGAAGAAGGAGTCACGCGGGGAGTGCTCATCCTCCTCGAAGGCTCAGACTGGGGTGTCTAAATGTGTGTGAATGTAACCAAGATGTGAAAAAAGGAGAGATAGGTCGTATGTTTGAGGAAAGGAACCTGGATGTTTTGGCTCTGAGTGAAACGAAGCTCAAGGGTAAAGGGGAAGAGTGGTTTGGTAATGTCTTGGGAGAAAAGTCAGGGGCTAGTGAGAGGACAAGAGCAAGTGAAGGAGTAGCAGTACTCCTGAAATAGGAGTTGTGGGAGTATGTGATATAATGTAAGAAAGTAAATTCTCGATTAATATGGGTAAAACTGAAAGTTGATGGAGAGAGATGGGTGATTATTGGTGCATATGCACCTGGGCATGAGAAGAAAGATCATGAGAGGCAAGTGTTTTGGGAGCAGCTGAATGAGTGTGTTAGTGGTTTTGATGCACGAGACCGGGTTATAGTGATGGGTGATTTGAATGCAAAGGTGAGTAATGTGGCAGTTGAGGGAATAATTGGTATACATGGGGTGTTCTTTGTTGTAAATGGAAATGGTGAAGAGCTTGTAGATTTATGTGCTGAAAAAGGACTGGTGATTGGGAATACCTGGTTTAAAAAGCAAGATATACATAAGTATACGTATGTAAGTGGGAGAGATGGCCAGAGAGCGTTATTGGATTACGTGTTAATTGACAGGCGCGCGAAAGAGAGACTTTTGGATGTTAATGTGCTGAGAGGTGCAACTGGAGGGATGTCTGATCATTATCTTGTGGAGGCTAAGGTGAAGATTTGTATGGGTTTTCAGAAAAGAAGAGTGAATGTTGGGGTGAAGAGGGTGGTGAGAGTAAGTGAGCTTGGGAAGGAGACTTGTGTGAGGAAGTACCAGGAGAGACTGAGTACAGAATGGAAAAAGGTGAGAACAATGGAAGTAAGGGGAGTGGGGGCGGAATGGGATGTATTTAGGGAATCAGTGATGGATTGCGCAAGAGATGCTTGTGGCATGAGAAGAGTGGGAGGTGGGTTGATTAGAAAGGGTAGTGAGTGGTGGGATGAAAAAGTAAGATTATTAGTGAAAGAGAAGAGAGAGGCATATGGGCGATTTTTGGAGGGAAAAAATGCAATTGAGTGGGAGATGTATAAAAGAAAGAGACAGGAGGTCAAGAGAAAGGTGTAAGAGGTGAAAAAGAGGGCAAATGAGAGTTGGGGTGAGAGAGTATCATTAAATTTTAGGGAGAATAAAAAGATGTTCTGGAAGGAGGTAAATAAAGTGCGTAAGACAAGGGAGCAAATGGGAACTTCAGTGAAGGGCGCAAATGGGGAGGTGATAACAGGTAGTGGTGATATGAAAAGGAGATGGAGTGAGTATCTTGAAGGTTTGTTGAATGTGTTTGATGACAGAGTGGCAGACATAGGGTGTTTTGGTCGAGGTGGTGTGCAAAGTGAGAGGGTTAGGGAAAATGATTTGGAAAACAGAGAAGAGGTAGTAAAAGCTTTGCGGAAGATGAAAGCCGGCAAGGCAGCAGGTTTGGATGGTATTGCAGTGGAATTTATTAAAAAAGGAGGTGACTGTATTGTTGACTGGTTGGTAAGGTTATTTAATGTATGTATGACTCATGGTGAGATGCCTGAGGATTGGCGGAATGCGTGTGCCATTGTACAAAGGCAAAGGGGATAAGAGTGAGTGCTCAAATTACAGAGGTATAAGTTTGTTGAGTATTCCTGGTAAATTATATGGGAGGGTATTGATTGAGAGGGTGAAGGCATGTACAGAGCATCAGATTGGAGAAGAGCAGTGTGGTAGAGGATGTGTGGATCAGGTATTTGCTTTGAAGAATGTATGTGAGAAATACTTAGAAAAGCAAATGGATTTGTATGTAGCATTTATGGATCTGGAGAAGGCATATGATAGAGTTGATAGAGATGCTCTGTGGAAGGTATTAAGAATATATGGTGTGGGAGGCAAGTTGTTAGAAGCAGTGAAAAGTATTTATCGAGGATGTAAGGCATGTGTACGTGTAGGAAGAGAGGAAAGTGATTGGTTCTCAGTGAATATAGGTTTGCGGCAGGGGTGTGTGATGTCTCCATGGTTGTTTAATTTGTTGATGGATGGGGTTGTTAGGGAGGTGAATGCAAGAGTTTTGGAGAGAGGGGCAAGTATGAAGCCTGTTGTCGATGAGAGAGCTTGGGAAGTGAGTCAGTTGTTCGCTGATGATACAGCGCTGGTGGCTGATTCATGTGAGAAACTGCAGTAGCTGGTGACTGAGTTTGGTAAAGTGTGTGAAAGAAGAAAGTTAAGAGTAAATGTGAATAAGAGCAAGGTTATTAGGTACAGTAGGGTTGAGGGCCAAGTCAATTGGAAGGTAAGTCTGAATGGAGAAAAACTGGAGGAAGTAAATTGTTTTAGATATCTGGGAGTGGATCTGACAGCGGATGGAACCATGGAAACGGAAGTGCATCATACGGTGGGGGAGGGGGCGAAAATCCTGGGAGCCTTGAAGAATGTGTGGAAGTCGAGAACATTATCTCGGAAACAAAAATGGGTATGTTTGAAGGAATAGTGGTTTCAACAATGTTGTATGGTTGCGAGGCGTGGGCTATGGATAGAGTTGTGCGCAGGAGGGTGGATGTGCTGGAAATGAGATGTTTGAGGACAATGTGTGGTGTGAGGTGGTTTGATCGAGTAAGTAACGTAAGGGTAAGAGAGATGTGTGGAAATAAAAAGAGCGTGGTTGAGAGAGCAGAAGAGGGTGTTTTGAAATGGTTTGGGCACATGGAGAGAATGAGTTAGGAAAGATTGACCAAGAGGATATATGTGTCGGAGGTGGAGGGAACAAGAAGTGGGAGACCAAATTGGAGGTGGAAAGATAGAGTGAAAAAGATTTTTTGTGATCGGGGCCTGAACATGCAGGAGGGTGAAAGGAGGGCAAAGAATAGTGTGAATTGGATCGATGTGGTATACCGGGTTGACGTGCTGTCAGTGTATTGAATCAGGGCATGTGAGGCGTCTAGGGTGAACCATGGAAAGCTTTGTCTTTCTTTCATACTATTCGCCATTTCCCGCATTAGCGAGGTAGCGTTGAGAACAGAGGACTGGGCCCTTGAGGGAATATCCTCACCTGGGCCCCTTCTCTGTTCCCTCTTTTGGAAAATTAAAAAAAAAGTGAGAGGGGAGGATTTCCAGCCCCCCGCACCCTCCCCTTTTAGTCGCCTTCTACGACACGCAGGGAATACGTGGGAAGTATTCTTTCTCTCCTATCCCCAGGGATATATATATATATATGTATATATATATATATATATATATATATATATATATATATATATATATATATATATATATATATATATATATATATATATATATATATATATATATATATATATATATATTCCCGAGTCCACGGGAAAAATGAAACACGATAAGTCCCCATGTGCATGTTTACCAAATGGCGTCCTAGCTTCGTCTCTTCGATGTATATCAACTAACTTATATTTCTCTCTTGTGTCTCCCCTGATGATGTGATTATTACTTTGTAGGTATGTATTTTTGCGTGTGTGGACGTGTATGTATATACATGTGTATGGGTGTGTGTTGGGCCATTTCTTTCGTCTGTTTCCTTGCGCTACCTCACAAACGCGGGAGACAGCGACAAAGCAAAAAAAATATATATACATATATATATATATATATATATATATATATATATATATATATATATATATATGTGTGTGTGTGTGTGTGTGTGTGTGTGTGTGTGTGTGTGTGTGTGTGTGTGTGTGTTGCTGGTCTCCGCTTGCAAGAGGTTACACCATGAGGAAATATCACCTTTGACGAAGCTTTATCGCTAGGATTACAGTCCGGTCAAAGAACTTATTATTCCTAAGATGTCTCCATTTCTCTGCCACTGGAAGTAGTGAATGCTTGGGCTGCAAGCGCGTCTAATGTAGTCCTAGGTACACCGGGATTCTCTCATGGCAATTTCTCGTGGGGTACTTACATAAATGATATGCAAATGTCTATTTTTAGAAATTTACTTGACGCAGGAAATAGAATGCCTCAGTCGTGATCATATATACCAAGAAGAGTAAATGAGATACGGTAAACTATACTATATTGCAGGGATTACTTAGAGCTGAAGTGTTTGTATATCCGACACTTAAAAGACTTTAGGAGGAAGACAGTTATTGTGAGTAGACGGGAACGACAGATAACGGGACATATCATACTCCTCGCCAAGTTTATCTACTGAGGAACAGCAATATTATCATGAATAGCAAATACATGAGAAAGAGATACATAGATAGATAGATACAGAGAGAGAGAGAGAGAGAGAGAGAGAGAGAGAGAGAGAGAGAGAGAGAGAGAGAGAGAGAGAGAGAGAGAGAGAGAGAGAGAGAGAGAGAATCTTGAAGCGACTCCCCACCTCATCCTCTAGTTCGCAAGCAGCTTGGAAAATACCTTAGATGGGCACTATACATTATGTACAGAGTAAAATACAATTACGATTTTATCGGAAAATGGAAATGGAAATATTCCACTGCACTTATACCTAATCAGGATACTGCTAAGTATGTATTTTTCCTTCATAAACAAACTTGCTCTAAACAAACTTGCTTATTGATAATTGACATTATTCATGTATTTCTCTTACCGTGACTTAAAGATAATGAAGACCCAAGTATTAACATCCAATGCTGGAAGCTTATTCTCATGTTCAACAGCACTATAGCTGATATAACGTTTGCGCAACATTGCATTATGTTTTGATTTAATCTTTGCACTAATATCATAGATCGATGAATCTGTAACATGAACAATATTTCTTATGATACAGATGTATAGATTATGAAGTATTTTCAAATCAATTGAATCACCTCATGATCCACGATTTTCTTACATAAAGTGAAATTAACTATCTATATTAACTAACTCTCTATATTCTTTCTAGTAATTTTTTTCGTATTTGATCCAGTTTGGTGACCACAACTGAACACCGGATATTAATGCGTGACTCGGATGGTTAAACTCCGTTTCATGGTTTATGTTTCTGGTTTTGAAAGCCAATATTTCATTTGCTCTCCCAGAAAATCTTGGAAATGAACATCGCTTTTCATATCAAAGGTCTTTGTTGCCTGTCATTCTTGATTGCTTATTCTTTACGCGCTTCTAACAATTCTTCATCCAGGATTTTCTATCTATAATGTTTAGTTTCCTTGGTCAAACGAATTACTTTCACAACAGAATGTTATAGCTTCTCTATGCGAGGAATGGAAGCGCTTACACACACACACACACACACACACACACACACACACACACACACACACACACACACACACACACACACACACACACACACACACACACACACAGTGTAGCTTTAGGTTCTTGAATATGGAACATAGACTCAGATAATTAGATGCACTTGAGTAATGACTGACGGTCGAGCTGTTATGCTGAACCTGTGTTCTGAAAATCTCGATATTGCAACATGGCGGCCTTCTATCTTGAACATCTCCAGCTTCACAACATGGTGGTCTTTTGTTTTAAACTCTCCAGTGTTACAATATGGTGTCCCTGTGTCTGGAACATCCTCAGTGTTACAACGTGGTGGCGCTGTATCTCAAACGTCTGTGTTGTTACATGCTGACCCTGTGTTTTGCGCTTCTCCTGTGTTACAACATAGCGACCCAGTGTCTGGAGCTCCATGATAATGAGGCATGTCGGAGCCTCCTCAGCGGCTGTCCAGCACTGACCAGCACACCTTCAGTCAGTTCGTACGTGTGAATCCTGGCCCGGCTGTTTCCCCAGAGGCAGCACCAGAGCGTTGGAGATGTTAGGGTAGTAGTGGGAAAAGCTTCTTGGTAGCGATGGAGGCGTGAAGTACACTTTTTTGTAGTGGACGCCCGGAAACGTAACAGGCTGCACGTATATTGGCGCAGAGGGACTGTGTTGTCGCTGCCTCACATCCTAAGCCTCTCCAACAATTCTTCCTCCTTCAGAGGCCATGGCATCACCTCACTTTCCTCTGTCGGCGACCCAATCAAACAAGCCAAGGCCAGGGTGTGTGTGACAAGTGCAGTTTCGATCTGTGCTCGTTTCACTTAGCAGTGCGCCAAACAACTGATTTCGAGTTGTTCTTTGTTGGCTTTCACGGCCGTGGACCAGCGAGAAAGTTATTAGGCCTGCAACCCTGTTTAATGCGTGATTGAAGTCATTATCCCTAAATACCTATTCTAGAAGAAAAGGAAAAAATAGAAGACAGTATAATTCTGATATCATGATAATAAAGATAAAATATGATTACATAAATAATGGAAAGAAAAATTTTTGTGGATATTGATCCAACGTGGCTGCAAACACCACCCAGTCGGCACAGACCCACAGATGCAATTTACCCAAGAGTGCAAAGAGATAGAACAGACTAGAGATAGTCCTCCACCACGTCATACACAGAATATGATTTGTTCAGAGGCCCAACGGTTCAACTCAATGGAGCAGCTAACCCGGAGTGTACCATATAACCTCAAGGCCCACCTCCTAATGAGTGGACATGTCCACCCGCCATGCTAGTAGCCCAAGTAGGAGCAGCCTCAAACCGAAGGCAACCCGCTACAGAGAACAACTCACGAAATGCCTTACATCATCGTATCTTGATTAATTATGTTCTGAGGAAGACCATCAATTTGTCAATAGGACTCGACTTGTTCCCGAGTACATTGACAACGTTAAAACAGATGTTTTTTGTTGTAATAATCTATCACATTTTTCCTGTGTTGATTGAAACTATGGCATCCAAGGAATAAATGTTCTATTGTTAAATTTCTGGGCATTGTTGACATCAACGTTGGTTCGAGCGTCTCTTGTATTTATAGAACAGGGTGAGGCTATCCCATGACGTCATTATTAACAGGCTAGGTTTGCACCATGTTCCCTAACCAAATGAATTGTTGGCTGTACATTCTCGTGAATGGATGGTCACAAAACAAGTACCCACACAAACTCACCTACACAAACATACAAGGTGACATGGCTACTGAGTAATTTCTTCATAGAAAGAAAAAAAAAAGATATCATACGTCTGGAAACCGCATTGTCAACTCTGTTGTAATGAAGAATAAAGATCATTCATTTGATGTCTTCTGCATTTTCAGGCTTCTAGTCACCATTAAGGACAATTATTTATAATATAAACCTTCGACAAAAGAAGAAGTGATTTGTCTTTACCAAAAGCTGATGGAAAAATATGATTTTTTAGCCACAAGATAAGCTGGCATCGTACAGGAGGAGGAGTGCATAGTTACCTACTTCCAAGAAGCAGACAAAAACATGCTCGCTGTGATTTCATGTTACATTTTGTGTTTGTGTGGTGTGTGTGTGTGTGTGTGTGTGTGTTATTTCTTCATGAGAGTTTGTTTAAAATATCTATATCTGTGTTTATCGAATTTTGTCGTTGTTCGTTAATGTAATTCCGTCTGTTTCTGTTTGTGTGTAATTGCTTATTATTACATGCAAGAAGCAAGATTTACACCTTAAAAGCCTCATATTAACTTTTCTGGTATAAGAATGTATGTGGCCTTACGTGTACCTGCTTATTTCTATGAGTTAAATCCTGTTACAAGGTATGAGGCAAGAGTTTTACGCTGATGAGGCCCACCTTCTTACACTTCCATTTTCATCATTGAATCTTCTGCATTTTCCAATGGTACTCTGTAGGTCATTGCAGTCACTTGACCGTTGAGGATGCAGATAATGTGATTGATGTTGTGAAGGTGTCAAACCTCAGTCACTCCCAGCTACTTCGTTCCTGACATTTCTCTATCCACGGTAAGTGGGTAAGTAGTCCCATCTGATCAAGCTCTATCTGATACTGCCACAGTATTTTCTGTTTTTAGTTGTAGATTTTTGAAGTAGGGAAATACGACCATCCTAACTGACGAGAGTTAAAGTGTTGGCTAGAATCATCTTACCCTCTTTGTGTCATGAATTCTCGTTTTGCTTTCTCTCATTGATACTTGCCTTCTGGGCTATTCGTTACCTTTCCTCCTATATGTACCATGCATGAGTTCTACTTCTGTATGCTTCTTGTTTTCATATCTCATTCTTGCCTAACCATTTTATTACTGTGACTGACAAAATATTCAGATATATCTAGGGTAGGGTTATTGTTGTAAGGGAGAATTGACGAGGGACGTGAACAGTTTACTTGTCTTCACTTTCTTTCCTTGTTTTACTTTTTAACATTTCCCCCATAAAACTGGACAGAGAATATGAATGAAATACTTTAGCACTTAACTGATCATAAAAGAAATGACTTTGATTACAACATACCATTAGCAAGGAATGACTTAAACGTGAAAGACAATGAGTACGGGTGAGTCTGAAATCAAGCACTCCTGGCTGCTCATATCTTTCCATAAATAACACCGTCCTGCTATAATGAACACATCATACTTGATACACCCTAAATGTAAAGATGGGCTTCTCTTTCTTAACTCAGAAAAATACAGGTTGCAGTGATAACTGATGATATGTTTGCATTTACTCTTCGTGATAAGACAATGGCCATTAAAACTCAGTTCAGGTATCACTTTCCGTTAGAGACCTGATGGATTGGGAATGATTCACAATAGCCTGTGTGCCAATGTGGTTTATGAAAAGTTTCGCGTTTCTCTTGCAACAACTAAAACTTGGAACTTGTTATTAAAGTGGCTACTAGTGTCACATAGATGGTACTGAAGGTATCGAGTTTCTTGGATATTCACTTGATTATGAAAATCTTGGTATTAAGAGGAATTCCATTAAATACTAAAAGTAAAACAACGAATACATAAATCTATGCCAGAAATTAGGAGACTGTAACTGAAAGTGTGATAATAGTCGAAGTGGATCGTAATCGGCCAAGAAGAATGTTAAGTATCATAGTGTTTCTGAGGAGCATCTACAGTATCTTATCAAATACGACGACGATCAGGATACGTCATCCGTCAAGCGATGACTGCGCGTTTCTTTCTTCCTTTCACCTATTAGCACACATTAAAGTACATCGACTTAAACCAACACTCAACTGTCAACGAGGAACAGGATATAAGTCTATCACCGTTCAGTTAGTAACTATGTATTTCCAAAATAGGAAAGTTTAGCACTGTGTGCTTCAGCTTTTCATGATTTCTCAGCCTCATCGTCCATAGGAGCAGAGAGCCTTCTTGAATCTCGCCCCGGGTAAGATCTGTCGTATAACCTTTATTTAGTTAAAGAAAAACAAAAATTTCCCAAAGGAAAACATAAAAACCATGGCGTGAGGAAACTTTATTGTTTGAAGTTTTAATATTCAAAACCTGCGTGAGAATAGTCATGCCATTCACTTAGCACTACATAGTATTTTGCCCAATATCAACTATGATTATTGCATGTTTCTGAGTACATGGATATGTACCTCAGCAGAACGATGGACGGTTGCCAAAGATTCTGTTGCTCAACGTATTTGTTGGTTGAAATTGTAGATTATAACAGGATGGTGGTCCTGTGTGAGTGGAACTAGTCCAGTGTGTCTAGGAACTAGTCGCCTTGTGTCTAGAACTTCTCCAATATTACAGCAAGGTGACCATTTGCGTGAAACTTCTCCAGAGTTACAACATCATGGCCCTGTATCAGGAACTTCTCCAGTGTTACAATGTGGTGATCCTATATCTGGAAGCTTGAGCATTCTATGGAACATACTAGCTGTGTCTGAAACTCCATAGACTTGATACACGGGAGAGCGTCCTCAGCAACAATCTTGCCGTTTCCTGAGAGCCATATCAATACGTCACTCAGGTCCCACTGATTTGGACTCCATCGGTCAGTTCATACATTTCACCTGTCCCCCAGGATGCAGTGTCCTCTCACACGGGCGCTAGGGTGTGGGCCAAGTTAGGGTAGTGATGCTGGCGGGACGGGCCGCTTGGCAGCGTTGGTGGAGTGAAGTACACCTTTTGGTAATAGACCTCCGCAAACCTAACAGACTGCACGTATATTGGTGCCGAGGGACTATGGTGTCGTTGCCTCTCCATCCTCAACCTCTCCGCCAATTCCTCCTCCGTCAGAGGCCACGGCATTGCCTCGCGTTCCTCCGTCGGTGATCCCAATAGGTGAGCCATGACCAAAGTGAGGACGTGCTAGTAGTATAACAGGTGTAGTAGCGAGGAGTGCTTGTCTCAATGGAAGTGCACCACACAACTGTTGCGGAGTCTGATCGTCTCTTGTATTTATTGAGGAGAGTGGGGATATCCCACTGACGTCACTATGACGTAGCTATGACCACCGTAACCACATGCTTAAGCGATCATGTTATAACCTGTTTTCTCATGATCTTTTCTGCCTCTTATCACATTCATTTTCATGTGGACATGATTGATAATACGTACACTTGATGATATGCACAATATTACTAAATATATTTCGCTAGAAACAATTAATTTTAGTCTTGAGAGACAAGTCGTTCCAGCGGTTGGCAGCCCCACCGTCGAGAGTGTCGTACTGTATGGATGTGAGTTTTGGTGTTGCACTACCCTGGTGAGATGATACATATCATCAACAGAAGATATTAGCTGAATGTATATTAAATGCTTCATAAAAAAAAGGAAAAAATTTCGTACAGTAAGCCTTCGGTCAAGTTCTAACGCAAAAAAATACAAATTTAATCACAGGATCAGGTGGCAGCTGGTAGGTGAGCAGCTACACATAAGGTAGTCACACCAGGTGTCTAGTCAGGTAAGATTACCGGGTCGTTTCAAAGTACTGTAACAGGCAAACGTTTTCCTAACGAAGAGAAACGTATCTTTACGTGAGCGTTCATTTTACAGTTTGTGTTCGTTTATACGATAATAATGATAATGATAATAACAATAATGATATTAGTAAAAATGACAATGATGAGGCTCAGATTGGGGTGTCTAAATGTGTGTGGATGTAACCAAGATGAGAAAAAAGGAGAGATAGGTAGTATGTTTGAGGAAAGGAACCTGGATGTTTTGGCTTTGAGTGAAACGAAGCTCAAGGGTAAAGGGGAAGAGTGGTTTGGGAATGTCTTGGGAGTAGTCAGGGGTTAGTGAGAGGACAAAGCAAGGGAAGGAGTAGCACTACTCCTGAATCAGGAGTTGTGGGAGTATGTGATAGAATGTAAGAAAGTAAATTCTCGATTAATATGGGTAAAACTGAAAGTTGATGGAGAGAGATGGGTGATTATTGGTGCATATGCACCTGGGCATGAGAAGAAAGATCATGAGAGGCAAATGTTTTGGGAGCAGCTGAATGAGTGTGTTAGTGGTTTTGATGCACAAGATCGGGTTATAGTGATGGGTGATTTAAATGGAAAGGTGAGTAATGTGGCAGTTGAGGGAATAATTGGTATACATGGAGTGTTCAGTGTTGTAAATGGAAATGGTGAAGAGCTTGTAGATTTATGTGCTGAAAAAGGACTGATGATTGGGAATACCTGGTTTAAAAAGCGAGATATAGATAAGTATAAGTGTGTAAGTAGGAGAGATGGCCAGAGAGCGTTATTGGATTACGTGTTAATTAATAGACGCACGAAAGAGAGACTTTTGAATGTTAATGTGCTGAGAGGTGCAACTGGAGGGATATCTGATCATTATCTTGAGGAGGCGAAGGTGAAGATTTGTGGGGGTTTTCAGAAAAGAAGAGAGAATCTTGGGGTGAAGAGAGTGGTGAGAGTAAGTGAGCTTGGGAAGGATACTTGTGTGAGGAAGTACCAGGAGAGACTGAGTACAGAATGGAAAAAGTTGAGAACAAAGGAGGTAAGGGGAGTGGGGGAGGAATGGGATGCATTTAGGGAAGCAGTGATGGCTTGCGCATAAGATAATTGTGGCATGAGAAGCGTGGGAGGTGGGTTGATTGGAAAAGGTAGTGAGTGGTGGGATGAAGAAGTAAGATTATTAGTGAAAGAGAAGAGAGAGGCATTTGGACGATTTTTGCAGGGAAAAAATGCAAATGAGTGGGAGAGGTATAAAAGAAAGAGGAAGGAGGTCAAGAGAAAGGTGCAAGAGGTGAAAAAGAGGGCTAATGAGAGCTGGGGTGAGAGAGTATCATTAAATTTCAGGGAGAATAAAACGATGTTTTGGAAGGAGGTAAATAAAGTGCGTAAGACAAGGTAGCAAATGGGAACTTCAGT
Organism: Panulirus ornatus; assembly: GCF_036320965.1. NCBI lineage: Eukaryota > Metazoa > Arthropoda > Malacostraca > Decapoda > Palinuridae > Panulirus > Panulirus ornatus. The sequence continues at coordinate 17,883,495 of NC_092251.1, read as the reverse complement.
GAAGGGGGCTAATGGGGAGGTGATAAGTAGTGGTGATGTGAGAAGGAGATGGAGTGAGTATTTTGAAGGTTTGTTGAATTTGTTTGATGATAGAGTGGCAGATATAGGGCGTTTTGGTCGAGGTGGTGTGCAAAGTGAGAGGGTTAGGGAAAATGATTTGGTAAATAGAGAAGAGGTAGTAAAAGCTTTACGGAAGATGAAAGCCGGCAAGGCAGCAGGTTTGGATGGTATTGCAGTGGAATTTATTAAAAAAGGGGGAGACTGTATTGTTGTCTGGTTGGTAACGTTATTTAATGTATGTATGATTCATGGTGAGGTGCCTGAGGATTGGCGGAATGCTTGCATAGTGCCATTGTACAAAGGCAAAGGGGATAAGAGTGAGTGCTCAAATTACAGAGGTATAAGTTTGTTGAGTATTCCTGGAAAGTTGTATGGGAGGGTATTGATTGAGAGGGTGAAGGCATGTACATAGCATCAGATTGGGGAAGAGGAGTGTGGTTTCAGAAGTGGTAGAGGATGTGTGGATCAGGTGTTTGCTTTGAAGAATGTATGTAAGAAATACTTAGAAGAGCAAATGGATTTGTATGTAGCATTTATGGATCTGAAGAAGGAATATGATAGAGTTGATAGAGATGCTCTGTGGAAGGTTTTAAGAATATATGGTGTGGGAGGCAAGTTGTTAGAAGCAGTGAAAAGTTTTTATCGAGGATGTAAGGCATGTGTACGTGTAGGAAGAGAGGAAAGTGATTGGTTCTCAGTGAATTTAGGTTTGCGGCAGGGGTGTGTGATGTCTCCATGGTTGTTTAATTTGTTTATGGATGGGGTTGTTAGGGAGGTGAATGCAAGAGTTTTGGAAAGAGGGGCAAGTATGAAGTCTGTTGTGGATGAGAGAGCTTGGGAAGTGAGTCAGTTCTTGTTCGCTGATGATACTGCACTGGTGGCTGATTCATGTAAGAAACTGCAGAAGCTGGTGACAGTTTGGTAAAGTGTGAGTGTGTGAAAGAAGAAAGTTAAGAGTAAATGCGAATAAGAGCAAGGTTATTAGGTACAGTAGGGTTGAGGGTCGTCAATTGGGAGGTATGTTTGAATGGAGGAAAACTGGAGGAAGTAAAGTGTTTTAGATATCTGGGAGTGGATCTGGCAGCGGATGGAACCATGGAAGCGGAAGTGAATCATCGGGTGGGGGAGGGAGCGAAAATTCTGGGAGCCTTGAAGAATGTTTGGAAGTCAAGAACATTTCTCGGAAAGCAAAAATGGGTATGTTTGAAGGAATAGTGGTTCCAACAATGTTGTATGGTTCGGGACGTGCGCTATGGATAGAGTTGTGCGCAGGAGGGTGGATGTGCTGGAAATGAGATGTTTGAGGACAATATGTGGTGTGAGGTGGTTTGATCGAGTAAGTAATGTAAGGGTAAGAGAGATGTGTGGAAATGAAAAGAGTGTGGTTGAGAGAGCAGAAGAGGATGTTTTGAAATGGTTTGGTTACATGGAGAGAATGAGTGAGGAAAGATTGACCAAGAGGATATATGTGTCGGAGGTGGAGGGAACGAGGAGAAGTGGGAGACCATATTGGAGGTGGAAAGATGGAGTGAAAAAGATTTTGAGTGATCGGGGCCTGAACATGCAGGAGGGTGAAAGGCGTGCAAGGAATAGAGTGAATTGGAACGGTGTGGTATACCGGGGTCGACGTGCTGTCAATGGATTGAACCAGTGCATGTGAAGCGTCTGGGGTAAACCATGGAAAGTTGTGTGGGGCCTGGATGTGGAAAGGGAGCTGTGGTTTCGGTGCATTATTACATGACAGCTAGAGACTGAGTGTGAACGAATGTGGCCTTTGGTGTCTTTCCCTAGCGATACCTCGCACACATGAGGGGGGAGGGGGTTGTTATTCCATGTGTGGCGAGGTGTCGATGGGAATAAATAAAGGCAGGCAGTATGAATTATGTACATGTGTATATATGTCTCTGTGTGTATATATATGTGTACATTGAGATGTATAGGTATGTATATTTGCGTGTGTGGACGTGTATGTATATACATGTGTATGTGGGCGGGTTTGGCCATTCTTTCGTCTGTTTCCTTGCTCTACCTCGCTAACGCGGGAGACAGCGACAAAGCAAGATAGTAAATAAATAAATATAAATGATAATAACAATAGTAATAATAGTAATAATGATAATGATAACGATAATAATAATAATGATAATGATGATAACAACAATAATGATAATGATAGTCATAATGATATTAATAATTATAATAATAATAAATAATAATAATAATAATAATAATAATAATAATAATAATAATAATAATAATAATAATAATAATAATAATAAAATGATGATGGTAATAATAACTTATATTTTACTAAATGAGTTGCAGTCAACTGCAAAAGAATATATCGAGAAGAGCATATACAAGGTAAACACGGATTATAAGTACAAGGATGATGTTAAAAAGACACTTTACACAAAGACTAGGGTTGATAAAGATTTGTTGTGAGTTGGTTTGATCAAGTAAGTTTTGAATGACTATGAGAGATGTGTGGCAATAGAAAGAGCTTGGTTGAGAAAGCTCAAGAGGGTGTGTCGAAATGGTTTGGACGTTTGGAGAGAATGAGTGAATACAATTTGACGAAAATGATATATGTGTTAGAGAGGGAGGGAACAAGAAGCAGGAGACCAACTAGAGGTAGAAGGGTGGAGTGAAAAAGATATTGAGTGATCGGGGCCTGAACATGCAGGAGAGTGAAAAGTGTGCACGTAATACAGTGAATTGGAACGATGTGATATACTGAGGTCGACGTGCAGGCATCGGACTGATCCAGGGCGTGGGGAACGTCTTGGGTAAACCATGGAAAGGTGTTTGTGGCCTGGATGTGCAAAGTGAGCTGTGGTTTCGGTGCATTACACATGACAGAAAATGAGTGTGAGCAGATGTGGCTTTACTTCGCTACATCGCTGAAGAAGGAAGTGGCGATGCTGTTTCTAGTGTGGCTGGTTAGCGCCGAAACGGATGAAGGCGAGCAAGTATGAATAAATGACAGGTAGATGTATAAAAGAAAGCGGCAGAAGGTCAAGAGGAAGTTGCAAGATTTGAAAAACGAAGGCAAATGAGAATAGGGGAGAAAAAGTACAATTAAACTTGAAGGAAAATAAAGATATTTTAGTAGGAGGTAATAAACGTGAGTGAAAGGGGCAAGGGGAAGTGATAACAAGTGTGATGAAGTGAGTATTTTGAAGGCTTCTGGAATGTGTTTGATGATAGAGTGGCAGGTGTAGGGTTCTTTGGTCGGGATGGTGTGCGAAGTGAGAGGGTGAGGGAGAATGGTTTGGTTGAGACAAGACGTGGTAAAAGCTTTGCGGGAGATGAAATCCGGTAAGGCGGCGGGTTTAGATGGTATCTCTGTTTAATTTATTTGTTTATTGGTTGGTAAGGATATTCACTGTATGTATGGATCATGGTGAAGTGCCTGAGGATTGCTGCAGCTTCGCAGTGATCCATCAGCGTCGTCGTCCTTCCTGAAGCTCGCCTCAAGTACCATAATATAACTTTTATTCAACCAACCTGAAAACAAGATTCTCTCAGAGCAAAACATAAATCATGTAATAAAGAAACTTTCTTTTGCATTTTTGTTCTTATAATTCAATGATGTGATCTGTTACACCACTATATTTTTTGTTACCATACAAGTGGTGTCTGCGTCTGTTCATACAATTTCACCATATCTTCCCATCTGAGGAATGTTAGAGTCGGTAAATGTAATGGGATAGTTTTATGCTGCTGTATACAGGAATATGTAATGTACGTCTCTACAATAAAGTATGCTGTACTTGGGTGCCTACTTAAGGCTGAGCAATTCCAAGAACGACATGGGGGCCATAAATCTGGAACTTCCTCAATGTTATTTGATTTCCCTGAGACTAGAAACCTTCCAATGATACAACATCGCAGTCCTGAATGTGGACCGTTAAGCATTGAGCGTCCACAGCATCAGTCCTGCTGTTAAAACTGTTACGAACTCAATATTTATTCGGGCAGGTCTCCAGTAACATTTATATGTTATAAATACAATACTGATCTTTGCTTGCAAGGACGTTAGATTTGTTATGTTTCACAACACAGGATAACACTATTTGAACGTTATGGGATTAAAGCAAACACCAGGGTTAAATCTACATATAGTACAAGAAATAAGAATACAAGATTACAAGCAAATTGATCAGGTACAAACACTTTCATTAACACTTGACATTCAATATTCTACATTCTACTTTCCAGGTAAAATTTCAAACCAGATCTCTTTCTCTAAGACAATTTGGACTATAAAACATTACACTTAGTTAGACCTGACGTAACACAGTAAACATCTTACAAACTAGGGCAGCGTTGGCTACGGGGCTCGAGACAGGGAAAGCCTACATTACCCTTTCTGGGC
>NC_092251.1:17783160-17878954 GCF_036320965.1 Panulirus ornatus | reverse complement strand
AAGTGGTAGAGGATGTGTGGATCAGGTGTTTGCTTTGAAGAATGTATGCGAGAAATACTTAGAAAAGCAAATGGATTTGTATGTAGCATTTATGGATCTGGAGAAGGCATATGATAGAGTTGATAGAGATGCTCTGTGGAAGGTATTAAGAATATATGGTGTGGGAGGCAAGTTGTTAGAAGCAGTGAAAAGTTTTTATCGAGGATGTAAGGCATGTGTACGTGTAGGAAGAGAGGAAAGTGATTGTTTCTCAGTGAATGTAGGTTTGCGGCAGGGGTGTGTGATGTCTCCATGGTTGTTTAATTTGTTTATTGATGGGGTTGTTAGGGAGGTGAATGCAAGAGTTTTGGAAAGAGGGGCAAATATGAAGTCTGTTGGGGATGAGAGAGTTTGGGAAGTGAGTCAGTTGTTGTTCGCTGATGATACAGCGCTGGTGGCTGATTCATGTGAGAAACTGCAGAAGTTGGTGACTGAGTTTGGTAAAGTGTGTGAAAGAAGAAAGTTAAGAGTAAATGTGAATAAGAGCAAGGTTATTAGGTACAGTAGGGTTGAGGATCAAGTCAATTGGGAGGTGAGTTTGAATGGAGAAAAACTGGAGGAAGTGAAGTGTTTTAGATATCTGGGAGTGGATCTGGCAGCGGATGGAACCATGGAAGCGGAAGTGGATCATAGGGTGGGGGAGGGGGCGAAAATTCTGGGAGCCTTGAAGAATGTGTGTAAGTCGAGAACATTATCTCGGAAAGCAAAAATGGGTATGTTTGAAGGAATAGTGGTTCCAACAATGTTGTATGGTTGCGAGGCGTGGGCTATGGATAGAGTTGTGCGCAGGAGGATGGACGTGCTGGAAATGAGATGTTTGAGGACAATGTGTGGTGTGAGGTGGTTTGATCGAGTGTGTGGAAATAAAAAGAGCCTGGTTGAGAGAGCAGAAGAGGGTGTTTTGAAATGGTTTGGGCACATGTGTCGGAGGTGGAGGGAACGAGGAGAAGAGGGAGACCAAATTGGAGTTGGAAAGATGGAGTGAAAAAGATTTTGTGTGATCGGGGCCTGAACATGCAGGAGGGTGAAAGGAGGGCAAGGAATAGAGTGAATTGGAGCGATGTGGTATACCGTGGTTGACGTGCTGTCAGTCGATTGAATCAGGGCATGTGAAGCGTCTGGGGTAAACCATGGAAAGCTGTGTAGGTATGTATATTTGTGTGTGTGGACGTATGTATATACATGTGTAAGGGGGGTGGGTTGGGCCATTTTCTTTCGTTTGTTTCCTTGCGCTACCTCGCAAACGCGGGAGACAGTTACAAAGCAAAAAAGAAAAAAAAAAAAAATATATATATATATATATATATATATATATATGTATATATATATATATATATATATATATATATATATATATATATATATATATATATATATATATATATATATATATATATAAATGTGAATAAGAGCAAGATTATTAGGTAAATTAGAGTTGAGGGTCAAGTCAATTGGGAGGTAAGTTTGAATGGAGAAAAACTGGAGGAAGTAAAGTGTTTTAGATATCTGGGAGGGGATCTGGCAGCGGATGGAACCATGGAAGCGGAAGTGAATCATAGGGTGGGGGAGGGGGCAAAAATTCTGGGAGACTTGAAGAATGTTTGGAAGTCGAGAACATTATCTCGGAAAGCAAAAATGGGTATGTTTGAAGGAATAGTGGTTCCAACAATGTTGTATGTTTGCGAGGCGTGGGCTATGGATAGGGTTGTGCGCAGGAGGGTGGACGTGCTGGAAATGAGATGTTTGGGGACAATATTTGATGTGAGGTGGTTTGATCGAGTATTTATTTCCACACATCTCTCTTACCCTTACGTTACTTACTCGATCAAACCACCTCACACCACACATTGTCCTCAAACATCTCATTTCCAGCACATCCACCTTTCTGTGCACAACTCTATCCATAGCCCACGCCTCGCAACCATACAACATTGTTGGAGCCACTATTCCCTCAAACATATCCATTTTTGCTTTCCGAGATAATGTTCTCGACTTCACACATTCTTCAAGGCTCCCAGGATTTTCGCCCCCTTCCCCACCCTATGATCCACTTCCACTTCCATCGTTCCATCCGCTGCCAGATCCACTCCCAGATATCTAAAACACTTTACTTCCTCCAGTTTTTCTCCATTCAAACTTACCTCCCAATTGACTTGACCCTCAGCCCTACTGTACCTAATAACCTTGCTCTTATTCACATTTACTCTTAACTTTCTTCTTTCACACACTTTACCAAACTCAGTCACCAGCTTCTGCAGTTTCTCACATGAATCAGCCACCAGCGCTGTATCATCAGCGAACAACAACTGATTCACTTCCCAAGCTCTCTCATCCACAACAGACTTCATACTTGCCCCTCTTTCCAAAACTCTTGCATTCACCTCCCTAACAACCCCATCCATAAACAAATTAAACAACCATAGAGACATCACACACTCTTGCCGCAAACCTACATTCACTGAGAACCAATCACTTTCCTCTCTTCCTGCACGTACACATGCCTTACATCCTCGATAAAAACTTTTCACTGCTTCTAACAACTTGCCTCCCATACCATATATTCTTAATACCTTCCACAGAGCATCTCTATCAACTCTATCATATGCCTTCTCCAGATCCATAAATGCTATATACAAATCCATTCGCTTTTCTAAGTATTTCTCACATGTGACATTCATTTTTTTAATTTCATTTCAAGCTAGAAGTTTCAGTTTTGTAAATTATTTCTTACATTTTTTCATATGTATATATTTGTATATGTGTGTATGTGTGTATATGTGCGTATGTATGTGTATATATAAATATATATGCATATATATGTGTATTATCCCTGGGGATAGGGTTGAAAGAATACTTCCCACGCATTCCTCGCGTGTCGTAGAGGGCGACTAGAGGGGACGGGAGCGGGGGCCAGAAATCCTCCCCTCCTTATATTTTTTTAACTTTCTAAAATGGGAAACAGAAGAAGGAGTCACGCGGGGAGTGCTCATCCTCTTCGAAGTCTCAGACTGGGGTGTCTAAATGTGTGCGGATGTAACCAAGATGTGAAAAAAGGAGAGATAGGTAGTATGTTTGAGGAAAGGAACCTGGATGTTTTGGCTCTGAGTGAAACGAAGCTCAAGGGTAAAGGGGAAGAGTGGTTTGGGAATGTCTTGGGAGTAAAGTCAGGGGTTAGTGAGAGGACAAGAGCAAGGGAAGGAGTAGCAGTACTCCTGAAACAGGAGTTGTGGGAGTATGTGATAGAATGTAAGAAAGTAAATTCTCGATTAATATGGGTAAAAATGAAAGTTGATGGAGAGAGATGGGTGAGTATTGGTGCATATGCACCTGAGCATGAGAAGAAAGATCATGAGAGGCAAGTGTTTTGGGAGCAGCTGAATGAGTGTGTTAGTGGTTTTAATGCACGAGACCGGGTTATAGTGATGGGTGATTTGAATGCAAAGGTGAGTAATGTGGCAGTTGAGGGAATAATTGGTATACATGCGGTGTTCAGTGTTGTAAATGGAAATGGTGAAGAGCTTGTAGATCTATGTGCTGAAAAAGGACTGGTGATTGGGAATACCTGGTTTAAAAAGCGAGATATACATAAGTATACGTATGTAAGTAGGAGAGATGGCCAGAGAGCGTTATTGGATTACGTGTGAATTGACAGGCGCGCGAAAGAGAGACTTTTGGATGTTAATGTGCTGAGAGGTGCAACTGGAGGGATGTCTGATCATTATCTTGTGGAGGATAAGGTGAAGATTTGTATGGGTTTTCAGAAAAGAAGAGTGAATGTTTGGATGAAGAGGGTGGTGAGAGTAAGTGAGCTTTGGAAGGAGACTTGTGTGAGGAAGTACCAGGAGAGACGGAGTATTTAGGGAATCAGTGATGGATTGCGCAAAAGATGCTTGTGGCATGAGAAGAGTGGGAGGTGGGTTAATATATATATATATATATATATATATATATATATATATATATATATATATATATATATATATATATATATATATATATATATATATATATATATATATATATGTATATATATATATATATATATATATATATATATATATATATATATATATATATATATATATATATATATATATATATATATATATATATATATATATATATATATATATATATATATATATATATATATATATATATATATATATATATATATATATATATATATATATATATATATATATATATATATATATATATATATATATATATATATATATATATATATTGTCGGAAAGGATCACAATTTTGCGCATGATCAAGATATTCCTATGATTCCACGGGTAAAATGAAACACGAAAAGTTCCCAAGTGCACTTTCGTGTAATAATCACATCATCAGGGGAGACACAAGAGAGAAATATAACAGTCAGTTGATATACATCGAAGAGACGAAACTAGGACGCCATTTGGTAAACATGTTTACCAATTGGCGTCCTAGCTTCGTCTCTTCGATGTATATCAACTGACTGTTATATTTCTCTCTTGTATCTCCCCTGATGATGTGATTATTACATGAAAGTGCATTTTTAAACTTTTCGTGTTTTATTTTCCCCGTGGACTCATAGGAATATATATATATATATATATATATATATATATATATATATATATATATATATATGTGTGTGTGTGTGTGTGTGTGTGTGTGTGTGTGTGGAAGTCGAGAACATTATCTCCGAAAGCAAAAATGGCTATGTTTGAAGGAATAGTGGTTCCAACAATGTTGTATGGTTGCGAGGCGTGGGCTATGGATAGAGTTGTGCGCAGGAGGGTGGATGTGCTGGAAATGAGATGTTTGAGGACAATGTGTGGTGTGAGGTGGTTTGATCGAATAAGTAATGTAAGGGTAAGAGAGATGTGTGGAAATAAAAAGAGCGTGGTTGAGAGAGCAGAAGTGGGTGTTTTGAAATGGTTTGGGCACATGGAGAGAATGAGTGAGGAAAGATTGACCAAGAGGATATATGTGTCAGAGGTGGAGGGAACGAGGAGAAGTGGGAGACCAAATTGGAGGTGGAAAGATGGAGTGAAAAAGATTTTGAGTGATCGGGGCCTGAACATGAAGGAGGGTGAAAGGCGGGCAAGGAATAGAGTGAATTGGATCGATGTGGTATACCGGGGTCGACGTGCTATCCATAGACTGAATCAGGGCATGTGAAGCGTCTGGGGTAAACCATAGAAAGTTCTGTGGTGCTTGGATGTGGAAAGGGAGCTGTGGTTTCGGGCATCATTACATGACAGCTAGAGACTGAGTGTGAACGAATGGGACCTTTGTTGTCTTTTCCTAGCGCTACCTTGCACACATGAGGGGGGAGGGGGATGTTATTCCACGTGTGGCGAGGTGGCGATGGGAATAAATGAAGGCAGACAGTATGAATTATGTACATGTGTATATATGTATATGTCTGTGTGTGTATATATATGTGTACATTGAGATGTATAGGTATGTATATTTGCGTGTGTGGACGTGTATGTATATACATGTGTATGGGGGTGTGTTGGGCCATTTCTTTCCTCTGTTTCCTTGCGCTACCTCGCAAACGCGGGAGAGAGCGACAAAACAAAGTAAATGAATAAATAATATATATATATATATATATATATATATATATATATATATATATATATATCACACCACATATTGTCCTTAAACATCTCATTTCCAGCACATCCATCCTCCTGCGCACAACTCTATCCATAGCCCACGCCTCGCAACCATACAACATTGTTGGAACCACCATTCCTTCAAACATATCCATTTTTGCTTTCGCAGGTAATGTTCTCGACTTCCACACACACACACACACACACACACACACACACACACACACACACATATATATATATATATATATATATATATATATATATATATATATATATATATATATATGTACATATGCGTGTGCGTGTGTGTGTGTGTGTTTGTGTGTAGTTGTTTGAATTTATGATGTCAGGTTACTGAATATTTCCCTTCAATATATTTAACTTATCCACTTCTACTGCTTGGTATGGATACAGAAAAAGAAAGGTGCATTACCTCTATAAGTTTTATTTTCAATATTAAACATCTCTGTTGTAATAAGTGAACAGTAGAGTGGCGTCCCTCATCTCTCACTAGCAAGCGAGGCTGTCGCATAATACTTGAGTAAGCCATTTATGTACACATAGAAAAATGACGTTTTGATAATACTGTGATATGCTATGCTTGTTTACTCAAATAACAGTTGATGTCAACTTCTTTAGCTCAAGAAAAGGTTTATGTTGACTACGTCCTAAATGTTATGGAGAGTTCCAGCCACAGTCGCCTGGGTGAGCATAGTTCAGGCGTTACGTCGGCCGGGGCTTCACACTCACCAGCCGTTCCTTAGCTCTTCTCCACAGCGTCAGTATCAGTCTTACGGGTGTACACAGAGCGGTCGGCCGGGGTATCAATCACGCGTCATTCCTCAGCTCCACACCACAGCGTCAGCTACAGTCGCTGGAGTGCACACAGGGCGGACGGTCGGCTACAGCCTCACATCCAACTGACACTCCAGAGCTCATCGTTCGATGTCTCTCACTAACAACTCAACAGAAGGTGAATAGCTTCAAAGCTGCTGTTCCTACTTATCCTGGCTGGTGACTCTGGTGGGTTTCAGCCATAGTCGACACGGTAAACACTAGGGCATCCCTCACATCAGTCACTCCTCTGCACCTTCTCACAGCGCCACTGGTCTCGATTGGGGTCTCGTATCTTGTTGGTACGATGGTACCAAGTAACGTTTCTGCTCATATTCCCTGTAGACGCAGAGTCTCCACGTGTGACGGTTATAGAGACACTAAATGCAAAATGGACATTAAGCTGAGCTTAGGAACCTGGAAGCGTTCCCTGATAATTCGCAACGCGGAATCCTTAACAGCTGTTATTTCAGTTGAAGTTTAGTCGGCAGATTCTCACTTTCAGCCGAAGGCGATTCCAGGTATCATATTTGGGGAAAAGTGGACCTTCTTGTAATACACAGGGGCGTGGCGCACAGGGGCTACGTAGACTGGTGCCACTGGGTGGCTGTACAGAAGCTTCTCCAACCTCATCTTTGCCTGGTGCTCTTCCCTCGTCAGAGGCCGCGGCAGTGCCTCACGTTCCTGTGTCGGCGTTCCCAGTAAGTGAGCCATAACGAGACCTTAGCTTTGTGTTTACAGTCTTGGTTCTCGTTTGCCCTGTAGGATGTCCGAGGTTATATATGCCCCGCTTGCTGCAGACGGCTCACGTGATGACTCGTCACTATCAGTTACGCCACGTTGGCCATTGGTAGCAAGTGAACCTTTGTTCCTTGGCTTCTCTGGGAACACTTTACATCCTCATCGCTATCATTGCTTATGTCATAACCAACAGGTGGAGCCCTAGCGCATCACTCATGGCAAGGTGACCATACGACGTCATGGGTGCTGACAAGCAAGTCATTGCATCACGTTGATTAGCTCTCACGTGGACATTACCGTCGGAAATCCCATGTGCTTACACTACCCGACTGCACATGTATCCCAAGGACTGGTTGATATGTCTGACCTATGGAAAGTGGAAGAAGATGATTTACACGAATTATGAATATATTCTGGATCACCAGTGATGGCACCTGCTTGTTATGGTACTGTACAGCAATAAAAACAACATCAAGAATAACCTTGCCACCAGCGGTTAAGTACATAGTCCAATAAACCTTCAACTCACTCGTCCTTGACTATGGAGGCTTACTTGGTACGGGTGTGTGGGTATTGTTGGTGTGGGTGTGAGTGTGGGTTTAGGAGTATGATTAATGTATATATAGGAATGTGGTTGGTTTGGGTGTAGGTGTGGGAGTGTAGTTGGTGTGGGAGTGTAGTTGGTGTGGGTATGGGTATGGTGTGGGGTATGGGTATGTTTAATGTGGGTGTTAGTGTGTGGGTATGATTGATGTATGTGTAGGGATGTGGTTGGTTTGGATGGTTGGCACGGGTGCGAGTGTATGGTTAGTGTGGGTGAATGTGTTGCAGTATGGTTGGTTGGTTGGTGTGCGTGTGTGTGTGTGTGTGTGTGTGTGTGTGTGTGTGTGGGGAGGAGTATGGTTGATGTGGCTGGGGGATATGGTGTTCCAGGTGTGGGTCTAAGGGTATAATTGTTGTGGGTATGGGTGTGGGTTTATGGTTGGTGTGAGTGTATCGGTATGGATGGTGTGGATGCGGTTGTGGGAATATAGTTGGTTTTGGTGTGGAAGTATGGTTGATGTGAGGAGGAAAGTTCGTGTGGGTGTGGGAGTATGGTTGATATGGGTTCGGTAGTATAATTAGTTTGGGTATATGTGTGGGAGTATGGTGGTATGGGTATGGTATGATGGTTTATGTGGGTGTCAGGTTCTTTTGGATTTAGGGGTATATTCCGTGTGGGTGTGGTAGTGACAGTATTGATGGTGAGGGTGTGGGTGTAGGGGTATGTTTGATTTGGGTGTGGGTGTAAGAGTAAGGTTGATTTGGGTATGATAGTTGTCGTTGATGTGGAGATAGGGTTATGGTTGGTGTGGGTGTAGGAGTATTGTTGGTGTGAGGTTGTGGATAGATTATTAGTGTGGATGTGGAGTATGGTTGGTGTGGGGGATGGCTGGTGTGCGTGTGGGAATGTGGCTGATGTGTGTGTGGTGGTGTGGCTGGTATGGGAGGGTGGTTGGTGTGGTAATGGGTGTAGGGGTATGGTTTGTGTGGGTTTGGGAGGATGTTTGGGTAAGTGTGGGGGTATGGTTGGTGTGGGAGGTATGGTTCGTGGATGTGTAGGAGGATGGTTAGTATGAGTGTGGAATAATGGTTGGTATGAGTATGGGCGTGGGGGTTTGAAGGATGGTTGGTGTGGGTAGAAATATTGATGTGCTCTGTTACTCTTGAGTGTTTTGGGAGGAAGGGAGAGTGTAATCATATTCTCGTATTGATGACGGCAGCAATGTGTCATAAGAAATAGCAAGAGAAGCTGCACGTGACACCACCAACAACCTATTAATAAGGAAAGCTACACCTGGCGCCTGCAACACCCTACTATCAAGGGGAACTGCACCTGACACGTATAATATCTTAGTCTCAAGGGAAACGGCACATGACACCTTCTAGTCCCTAGTACCAAGAGAAACTGCATCTGAAACGTGTAACACCCTAGTACCAGGAGAAGCTTCATATGACACCTGTAACATCTCAGTATCAAGGGAAGTTACACAAGACATCTGTAACTCCCTAATATCATGGAAAACTGAACTTAACATTTGCAGCACCCTAGTAATAAAGAAAACTACGCCTGACACCTGCAACATCATAGTACCGAGGGAGCTCCATCTAACATCTTCAAGACTTTACAGTGTTATTCTGAAGTTGAACCTCGTGTGCAACACAACTTACTTCTATCATCCTCATCTACTAAGAAGCAGGTTACATTTAAAATAAATATCTTTGACAGAAAAGGAAAATACTGACGAGCATTGTAGATGAAATCATCTTTCGATATATGAGGAAGGTTAGGTGTGTAGGTGTCTTAAGAGAAGAAAGTTTTTATATGATGTCTATATGTGTGGTCAATTTTGATGTGAATAGTGAGTGTGTGGTGTATTATTGCGATGATTGGACGTATGGTTAATGATGATGTGATGATACTATGTAAGGGAAGTGTTGATGTAATGATTGAACGTGTGGGGATTGTTGATGCAATAACTGGACATAAGATGAGCGTTCATGTAATGATTGGACATATGAAGAGTGTTGATATATATATATATATATATATATATATATATATATATATATATATATATATATATATATATATATATATATATATATATATATATATATATATATATATATATATATTCTTTCTTTCTTTCTTTCAAACTGTTCGCCATTTCCCGCATTAGCGAGGTAGCGTTAAGAACAGAGGACTGGGCCTTTGAGGGAATACCCTCACCTGGCCCAATTCTCTGTTCCTTCTTTTGGAAAAATTAAAAGAAAAAAAAAAAACTAGAGGGGAGGATTTCCAGCCCCCCGCTCCCTCCCCTTTTAGTCGCCTTTACGACACGCAGGGAATACGTGGGAAGTATTCTTTTTCCCCTATCCCCAGGGATATATATATATATATATATATATATATATATATATATATATATATATATATATATATATATATTTTTTTTTTTTTCTTTTTTTTTTATACCTTGTCGCTGTCTCCCGCATTTGCGAGGTAGCGCAAGGAAACAGACGAAAGAAATGGCCCAACCCACCCCCATACACATGTACATACACACGTCCACACACGCAAATATACATACCTACACAGCTTTCCATGGTTTACCCCGGATGCTTCACATGCCTTGATTCAATCCACTGACAGCACGTCAACCCCTGTATACCACATCGCTCCAATTCACTCTATTCCTTGCCCTCCTTTCACCCTCCTGCATGTTCAGGCCCCGATCACACAAAATCCTTTTCACTCCATCTTTCCACCTCCAATTTGGTCTCCCTCTTCGCCTCGTTCCCTCCACCTCCGACACATATATCCTCTGGGTCAATCTTTCCTCACTCATTCTCTCCATGTGCCCAAACCATTTCAAAACACCCTCTTCTGCTCTCTCAACCACGCTCTTTTTATTTCCACACATCTCTCTTACCCTTACGTTACTTACTCGATCAAACCACCTCACACCACACATTGTCCTCAAACATCTCATTTCCAGCACATCCATCCTCCTGCGCACAACTCTATCCATAGCCCACGCCTCGCAACCATACAACATTGTTGGAACTACTATTCCTTCAAACATACCCATTTTTGCTTTCCGAGATAATGTTCTCGACTTCCACACATTCTTCAAGGCTCCCAAATTTTCGCCCCCTCCCCCACCCTATGATCCACTTCCGCTTCCATGGTTCCATCCGCTGCCAGATCCACTCCCAGATATCTAAAACACTTCACTTCCTCCAGTTTTTCTCCATTCAAACTCACCTCCCAATTGACTTGACCCTCAACCCTACTGTACCTAATGGAATGGGATGTATTTAGGGAATCAGTAATGGATTGCGCAAAAGATGCTTGTGGCATGAGAAGAGTGGGAGGTGGGTTGATTAGAAAGGGTAGTGAGTGGTGGGATGAAGAAGTAAGATTATTAGTGAAAGAGAAGAGAGAAGCATTTGGACGATTTTTGCAGGGAAAAAATGCAATTGAGTGGGAGATGTATAAAAGAAAGAGACAGGAGGTCAAGAGAAAGGTGCAAGAGGTGAAAAAGAGGGCAAATGAGAGTTGGGGTGAGAGAGTATCATTAAATTTTAGGGAGAATAAAAAGATGTTCTGGAAGGAGGTAAATAAAGTGCGTAAGACAAGGGAGCAAATGGGAACTTCAGTGAAGGGCGCAAATGGGGAGGTGATAACAAGTAGTGGTGATGTGAGAAGGAGATGGAGTGAGTATTTTGAAGGTTTGTTGAATGTGTTTGATGATAGAGTGGCAGATATAGGGTGTTTTGGTCGAGGTGGTGTGCAAAGTGAGAGGGTTAGGGAAAATGATTTGGTAAACAGAGAAGAGGTAGTAAAAGCTTTGCGGAAGATGAAAGCCGGCAAGGCAGCAGGTTTGGATGGTATTGCAGTGGAATTTATTAAAAAAGGGGGTGACTGTATTATTGACTGGTTGGTAAGGTTATTTAATGAATGTATGACTCATGGTGAGGTGCCTGAGGATTGGCGGAATGCGTGCATAGTGCCATTGTACAAAGGCAAAGGGGATAAGAGTGAGTGCTCAAATTACAGAGGTATAAGTTTGTTGAGTATTCCTGGTAAATTATATTGGAGGGTATTGATTGAGAGGGTGAAGGCATGTACAGAGCATCAGATTGGGGAAGAGCAGTGTGGTTTCAAAAGTGGTAGAGGATATGTGGATCAGGTGTTTGCTTTGAAGAATGTATGTGAGAAACACTTAGAAAAGCAAATGGATTTGTATGTAGCATTTATGGATCTGGAGAAGGCATATGATAGAGTTGATAGAGATGCTCTGTGGAAGGTATTAAGAATATATGGTGTGGGAGGCAAGTTGTTAGAAGCAGTGAAAAGTTTTTATCGAGGATGTAAGGCATGTGTACGTGTAGGAAGAGAGGAAAGTGATTGGTTCTCAGTGAATGTAGGTTTGCGGCAGGGGTGTGTGATGTCTCCATGGTTGTTTAATTTGTTTATGGATGGGGTTGTTAGGGAGGTGAATGCAAGAGTTTTGGAAAGAGGGGCAAGTATGAAGTCTGTTGGGGATGAGAGAGCTTGGGAAGTGAGTCAGTTGTTGTTCGCTGATTATACAGCGCTGGTGGCTGATTCATGTGAGAAGCTGCAGAAGCTGGTGACTGAGTTTGGTAAAGTGTGTGAAAGAAGAAAGTTAAGAGGAAATGTGAATAAGAGCAAGGTTATTAGGTACAGTAGGGTTGAGGGTCAAGTCAATTGGGAGGTAAGTTTGAATGGAGCAAAACTGAAGGAAGTAAAGTATTTTAGATATCTGGGAGTGGATCTGGCAGCGGATGGAACCATGGAAGCGGAAGTGGATCATAGGGTGGGGGAGGGGGCGAAAATCCTGGGAGTCTTGAAGAATGTGTGGAAGTCGAGAACATTATCTCGGAAAGCAAAAATGTGTATGTTTGAAGGAATAGTGGTTCCAACAATGTTGTATGGTTGCGAGGCGTGGGCTATGGATAGAGTTGTACGCAGGAGGATGGATGTGCTGGAAATGAGATGTTTGAGGACAATGTGTGGTGTGAGGTGGTTTGATCGAGTAAGTAACGTAAGGGTAAGAGAGATGTGTGGAAATAAAAAGAGCGTGGTTGAGAGAGCAGAAGAGGGTGTTTTGAAATGGTTTGGGCACATGGAGAGAATGAGTGAGGAAAGATTGACCAAGAGGATATATGTGTCGGAGGTGGAGGGAACGAGGAGATGAGGGAGACCAAATTGGAGGTGGAAAGATGGAGTGAAAAAGATTTTGTGTGATCGGGGCCTGAACATGCAGGAGGGTGAAAGGAAGGCAAGGAATAGAGTGAATTGGATCGATATGGTATACCGGGGTTGACGCTTCACATGCCCTGATTCAATCCACTGACAAGTGGATTGAATCAGGGCATGTGAGGCGTGTTGGGTAAACCATGGAAAGCTGTGTAGGTATGTATATTTGCGTGTGTGGACGTATGTATATACATGTGTATGGGTGTGGGTTGGGCCATTTGTTTCGTCTGTTTCCTTGCGCTACCTATATTGTTGCGAACACGTGTGTTTGTGTCCACATGTTCGTATATGTGTCTTGGTGTATCTCTGTGTATGGCGTGCCTGGATGTAGGAAGCGACTGCTATCGGCTCGTATCTCACCCTCCCTGACCGTGTTAATTGACTTAGTAATTATGTTTTGACCCAGATCTTGACCAATCCTCTAGCATCCAAACGTCAGGTCAACGGCGTCAGGTCAACGGCGTCAGGTCCAACCATGGGAACTGCTACGGTGTGTCGTCACGTGCGTTCGTTGCTGTCGTGGACAAAAGAACAAAGGATTTTGAATGCACGCCACATATGTAGGCCGGACCTTAGGCCTCCTTCAACCAATCACGTCAAGAAGAGGGCGTGACTATCAGTCTCTTGACCTATCAAGGGCAATTGTGTTATTCTGACCTATAGTAGAATCAGGTGGCGGGTCGAGGCGTGGTTAGCTGTTCCTGCCTTGCTGGATCTTCACATAAATAGCTGAGACGATCGTCTGATAGCTGATTCCTTCACCAGTCCCGAGCCCAGCAAGGTAATGTAGGCTTTCCCTGTCTCGAACCCCGTAGCCACCGCTGCCCTAGGTTGTAAGATGTTACTGTGTCACGTCAAGTTTAACTAAGTGTAACGATATGTTTACTGTGTCACGTCAGGTTAGCTAAGTGTAACGATTATGTTCACTGTGTCACGTCAGAATCTAACTAAATGGAATGCTATCGAACAAAGTGTCAAAGGAAAGAGATCTCCTGGTTTGAAATTTTATCTGGAATGTTAACTCATGTTCAATGTTAAACTCATGTTCAGTGTTAACGTAAATGATTCGTGCCTGATTTATGTGTTCACCTTATACATTTGAATTCTTTCATTATAAGTAATTCTAACCTTGGTGTTTGTTTTAACCCTATAACGTTAAGATAGCGTTATCCTGAGTTGTGCTATATTACAAATCTACCGTCCTTGCAAAGACGAGGACCAGCATAGTATTTGTAACATATATATGTTACTGGCGACCTTGCTCCAATAAGTACTGAGTTCGTAACACATAAATTGGCAACCTTGCCAGGATGTTTCTTGCCTTAACGGAATCTCTTTCCTTGATTCGTTAATCATGTCGTTGATCAGTGTTGACAATACCGCTCAATCATTAACGTCGGCCAAAGTCTCGATCTTTCCCCATATCCCCAGTGATGTTAATGTTGATCTCAATTATTGGCGAAAGCAGCTAGAGATAGCTAAGTTCAATGCACAAGCACAACAAGCACAAGTGCAGGTACAGAAGGAGCAGACTGAACAAGCTTGGTTCGCGGTCGAACGTGAAAAACTTAGACTTAAGTCTTCACCCTCGGGACCAGTGTCGTCTCGGTTAGGTGACTTACGTCTCGTACCTAAGTTCGACGAAGATAATGTGGCTTCCTTTTTCCTTAAGCTTGAACGGACTGCCCGTGATTGCTCTTGGCCGAAGTCAGCCTGGGGGACAGTTTTGCGGCCCCTCCTTGTTGGCAAAGCTGAATCCACATGCACCGCGTTGAACGATGACCAGTGTAATGATTATGAAGTCGTGAAACAGGCAGTGCTGATTTCTTATTATTTAAGCCCGGAAGCACACCGACTCAGATTTCGAGCTAAAAATAAGCGTCCTGATCAAACCTACCTAGATTACTTTCGTGAAAAGTACAAGTTAGGCGTGCAATGGGTACGCTCCGAAGGAGCTTATCATGATGCTGACTCTGTCCTAAAACTAGTAGTATTCGAGGAATGTAAGGACGGTCTACCCCGTGATGTACGGCAGTACATAATGACTAAAACAGCGGAGAATTTTGAGGAAGCTGGGAAACTACCAGATGAGTACATGCCAAGTCTCAAACTTGACGTGAGCAGACGTTCAAAGGGCTACGACGGCAGAGGCAGGACCAGAGGTCATGTGATCCCACCTGAATCTGCTACCTTGCCGGTAACTCGTAAAAGTCAGGGGAAATACTCCCAGGAAGTAAAGTTTTGTTCTCACTGTGGCAAGGCTGGGCACCAGGTGAGGGATTGCTGGGCTCGAGCGAAGGAATGCAGAGACTTCACCCAAAGTAGGCCGGTAAGTCTCTTCTCAACTTTAGGTCCACTTAGTAAAGATGGTAAGGCTATCCCTGCTCTTAGGAAAGTGAGGGGTTGCGAGAGTGTTAATCAATCTGTAGTTAAGGATCCGTCCTGTGGGAACTACAATGCGTTCCTGTCTGAGGGCTGTGTTAGTAGAGGTGGTGTACGACGAAAAGAAACCGTATCACGGGATTCTGGTGCGCTGCAGTCCTCGATGTTGGATGGTTTGGTGCCGCGAGAAGAGTTTGGAGACCGAGTCTTGCCAGATGGACAGTCGGGTTCCAAGGAAGCTCCACTAGCTGATGTGAGAGTAGGAACAGATCTCTTCACGGACCATGCCCTTGTAGGGACTGTAGATAAGTTACCTGTCTTAGACGTGGACTTTGTGTTAGGCAGTGACCTAGCGGGTGGGAAGATGAACCCAGAGCCGGTGTTGCTTACGGGCCCGGTGGAGTCCACGGAGGCAGTGCAGCTTGAGGAAGAGGTACCGGACCTATTCCCCGTGTGCGCAGTTACCCGGTCCATGTCCGCTACGAAAGCAAATTGCAAGCCCCAGGAGACAGAGCGTGAGGCGGGAAAACTACAGTCACTGCCCGAGAGTGAGACCAGCGAGAGGAAGCTTTGTGATACGCTCTCCCCTGGTATAGACTCCGTTGAAACGCAGGAAATTAAGACTCTCCCCCCGAGTAAGGCCAGCGAGAGGCTGTGTGATACCCTCTCCCCTGGTGTAGACTCCGTTGAGACAGTGGACTTGAAGATTCTCCCAACGAGTGAGTCTAGCGAGAGGAAGCTTTGTGATACCCTCTCCCCTGGTATAGACTCCGTTGAAACGCAGGAAGTTAAGACTCTCCCCCCGACTGAGGCCAGCGAGAGGAAGCTGTGTGATACCCTCTCCCCTGGTATAGACTCCGTTGAGACGCAGGAAGTTAAGACTCTCCCCCCGACTGAGACCAGCGAGAGGAAGCTGTGTGATACCCCTTTCCCCTGCTGTAGATTCCGATGAGACAGAGGACTTAAAGACTCTTCATGAGAGTAAGGCTAGCGAGAGGAAGCTGGGTGATACCCTCTCCCCTGGTGTAGACTCCGTTGAGACTGAGAGTTTGTCTCGTTCTCATTCAAGAGAGAAGACTCTCCATGAGGATGAAATTAGTGAGGAGAAGCTGTGTGATACCTCCTGTGCTAGTTTCGAGTCCGAACGAGGTTCAGTGGGTGAGACTGAGGTTTTATCTCGCTCCCATTCAAGAGAGAAGACTCTCCAGGAGGATGAAATTGGTGAGAAGATGTGTGATACCTCCTGTGCTGTTACGAGTCCGTACAAGAATCAGTTGGTGAGACTGAGGATTTGTCTCGCACCCATTCAGGAGAGTCTCAGGAACGGAGGACAATATGGCCTGACAAACGATCTCGTTTGAGAAGGTTTGAGGCAGGCGACGAGGTGTTACTTCAACTACCGCAGCCAGGTCAACCCTTGGCTGCCCGGGTTCAGGGTCCCTACTCCATTATCCGGAGTGTAGGAGACTCAAATTACCTCGTCTCTACCCCCGGTAGGCGCAGAGGTCGGAGATTATGCCACGTCAATATGCTTAAGCCGTATTTCCATCGTGATCCTCCCTCTTTGGAACAGAAGGTGCCAGTCTGCATCATCTTACGTCCAACGGTAGCCATGTGTGATGAAGTCGACGACTTAGCTGCGAGTGTCTCGGAGACCTGGGACCCGGGCGGAGGCGTGAGAGAACTGAAGTGTTACTTGGATATGGTTGGGTACTATGGGATGTCATTATAAATTTTGCAACACTCGCAATCCCCTCTGACAGATTTATTGAAGAATGATATCAGATGGTTGGAATGAGCAGTGTGAGACAGTCTCTCTCATCAATTAGGAACCCTACTTTTTTTTTAACTGTTATATTTTGCAGGCTCCAACCAGATTAGCTGTGAAAGCCAGGAATGCTGACGCTGGTGAGGTCCTCATGCAGGAGGACAGAGAGAAGGTTGAGCCCAAAGAGATAGCTACCATGGACAAGGAACCTTTGTCCGTTCTTTGTATTATAACACTTTGTATATTTGTGTCCATCAGCCAATTAATTTAGAGTGTACTGACTACCAACCCCTTTCAAAATGTTAAGTTACGGGATCGGAGTCAGAAATCAATCAGGTGGGCCTTGTTTTTTTTTCTTCAAGAGTACAGTTAGATATTCACCATCTTGCTGGCGCACATAATGTGTTAGCCGATTGTTTATCCCGCTCTTAACGCTAGAAAATTCCTCTTCTAGGAAATTTCTCCTTTAAGGAGGGGGGTGTTACGAACACGTGTGTTTGTGTCCACATGTTCGTATATGTGTCTAGGTGTATCTCTGTGTATGGCGTGCCTGGTGTACGGAGCGGCTGCTATCGGCTCGTATCTCACCCTCCCTGACCGTGTTAATTGCCTTAGTAATTATGTTTTGACCCAGATCTTGACCAATCCTCTAGCACCCAAACGTCAGGTCAACGGCGTCAGGTCCAACCATGGGAACTGCTACGGAGTGACGTCACGTGCGTTCGTTGCTGTCGTGGACAAAGAAACAAAGGATTTTGAATGCACGCCACATATGTAGGCCGGACCTTAGGCCTCCTTCAACCAATCACGTCAAGAAGAGGGCGTGACTATCAGTCTCTTGACCTATCAAGGGCAATTGTGTCATTCTGACCTATAGTAGAATCAGGTGGCGGGTCGAGGCGTGGTTAGCTGTTCCTGCCATGCTGGATCTTCACATAAAAAGCTCAGACGATCGTCTGAGAGCTGATTCCTTCACCAGTCCCGAGCCCAGCAAGGTAATGTAGGCTTTCCCTGTCTCGAACCCCGTAGCCACCGCTGCCCTAGGTTGTAAGATGTTACTGTGTCACGTCAAGTTTAACTAAGTGTAACGATATGTTTACTGTGTCACGTCAGGTTAGCTAAGTGTAACGATTATGTTTACTGTGTCACGTCAGAATCCAACTAAATGTAATGCTAACGAACAAAGTCTCAAAGGAAAGAGATCTCCTGATTTGAAATCTTATCTGGAATGTTAACTCATGTTCAATATTAAACTCATGTTCAGCGTTAACGTAAATGATTCGTGCCTGATTTATGTGTTCACCTTGTACATTTGAATTCTTTCATTATAAGTAATTCTAACCTTGGTGTTTGTTTTAACCCTATAACGTTAAGATAGCGTTATCCTGAGTTGTGCTAAATTACAGATCTACCGTCCTTGCAAAGACGAGGACCAGCATAGTATTTGTAACATATATATGTTACTGGCGACCTTGCTCCAATAAGTACTGAGTTCGTAACAATATATATATATATATATATATATATATATATATATATATATATATATATATATATATATATATATATATATATATGGTACTTTGCATGTATTTTGCCATTGTACAGAGGGTTCCAACTACTGATGCATATGTGTTTTTGAGTATTCCCGGGAAATTGTATGGAAATGTATTGATTTAGAGGTTGAAGTCAGGTACAAAGCATCAGATTGAGGAGTAGAAGTGTGCTTTCAGAAGTGGTAAAGTGTCTGTCGATTTGGTGTTTGCTTAAATAATTTTGCGAGAAATACTTAGAAAAACAGATAGATTTGTATGTAGCATTTTGGTTGTGGAGAAAGCATGCAATAGGGTTGATAGAGATGCTTTGTGGAAGGATTAATTGTATATGGCGTGGTGAGGTGAGCTGTTAGAAGCAGTGAAGAGGGAACAAAATTCTTGGACTTGTGAGTAAGGCCTTGGAATTCAAGTCCAGGAACATCATCCTTACTCTTTACATTTCATTGGTTCGTACTCATCCTGAATATTGCGTTCAGCTTTGGTCAACCTTCCATAAAGAATCTAACAAAATGGAGAGCGTCCAACATCGAGAGAGTAAAATAATTTTCGGTCTTAGAAGCAATGCCTATAAGAGCATATTAAACGACTTGAATATATTTATCTTAGAAAGTAGAAAGCTAAGAGGTGCTCTGATAAAAGCATTCAAAACATTCAAAATTATCAAAGGCTTTGATGATCTTGATTTATCAAGTTACTTATTACTTGAATCGTCTGTTTTCACTCGCTGTATTGAATTCAAAATTATGGGTAAAGGTTTTACCACGAAAGAGGCCAAGTACTTTTTCTCCGACATGATTGTAAACATATAGAACAACTTGCGAACTAGAGCGATTAAAAGCAGACCTATAGGTAAGTTTACAAATAGGTTTGATAACTATTCCGCTTTAAGTACACGACATACATTATTTGCGGCTCCATAGCCACAAAGACAATTTGCAGGTTATTGTATCTGAATCATCTGTTATACCTTCCATTTTTTACCACAGTCATCTGTGAGTTTCTGATATCAACCACTCACTAAAAAGCACTTTCGAAAGGATCCAATGGTCTATATCAGTTTGAATTCCTTTGTATCCGTTTTTGCATTCCTGAACCTCTTAGTTTTCTAGAAATGTGAAAGTGTGTGTGTGTGTGTGTGTGTGTGTGTGTGTCTGTGTGTGTGTGTGTGTGTCTGTGAGTTTGATTACTATTTGTGTGGTACGGGGAGAAATCTTTACACTTTTGTTGTCCATCTCTTAACTTTGTGATTATGTACAGTGTTTTTACTCTTATATATGTATACACATACACAAACTTCAGCCTAAGCAAGGTACCTATTTATCAACCTGGGTCAACAGATGTGTGAAAAGCTGGGATTGGATGTGATCGAAGTGACGTAACCAGAGTTCGAAACCATGCAGGGAAAGGACAGCAAGAGGACATAACATGAAATGAAGCGAGAAACATGTTCAAAATGATGTAGAGAAAAAACTCTTACAGCTGAAGAGTTTTGTACGAGAGGAATAAAGAGAAAGAGGATGCGGTTAATACGGACAAAATGCAGTATTAAAAGGGTTGCATGAGAATAGAGATTGTTGAAGAGTAGGGACCCCACAAGCGTAAAACTCTCTCCATGTTACAGTAAAATTGGCGCATAAGAATTAGATAAAAGTTTACACGCTCACATACGTACACACAGATTGAGTTAAGATGTAATAAATGCAGACAGAAAGGAAAAGTTTTAATGAATATATGATAGAAGAAAAGGTATAAGAAATGAGGCCCCACAAGTATAAAACTATTACGTAGAGTGTGAACAGCTAATTTCAATTATGTATTCAACATACGTATACAACAATACAGACAGATTAAAGGGGGAAATGATGATTACAGAGAGCATACAGAAGTTTACAATCTGCGTGATAATAGAGAATGTTCAAGAAGTGGGGCCTTACGAGCAAATGTTCCCTACCCACATAGTACAAATGGGTGAATACGAGTAGATATTCACACACACACACACACACACACACACACACACACAAATATATCAAAGATAGAACTGAGTATGATTTGACCTACCATCTTTACAGAAGAGTGTCTAACTCCACCATAACACACACTCAAGGGGGTTACATGAATTCACAAGGTTTCTTTCTCTCTCAGTGAGCAAAACGTTTGTCTGTTTCTTTCGAGGTGACGCAATGAGACATGTCTGACTTCGCTTTCCTTCTTCGTACCCGCTAGGTATGAGAATAAACCTATTTGTGACGCACAGATACTTCACTGAAGACGTAGAAATTGATATTTCACTTTACATCAACGAATTATCGTCGTTACTTTTAACTAAAGCCTTGCCAGAGCAGTGAAATATCAAGGATCAGATGTTCACAGCACAACACTTGAGTGTGTAGTTGCCAAGCGTATGAGAGTGTGATTTTATCTATTTAAGAAATTGCATAACATGCATGCTATTAGTTATATATCTCTGTATATCTACATATTTCATATACAGAAGAGATAAATGAGAAGATTGTATGCTGACAGCCTACGTTAACCTGAGTTAAGGAATGTGGTGTAATTACAAAGAACGCAAGTAGTGACGTCATGGAAAAACGGCCAGGATGATTCATCTACGAAGTGATCGCTCACGTGATGAGACGAGACAAGCACAGCTCTCTACTGTACGTGTTAAACTACTAGCGCACCCATACATTAGTCATGGCTCATCTACAAAGTTCGCCGACGGAGGAGCATATAGCGATGTCGTGGCCTCTGACGGAGGAGGAATTGGTGTACAGGCTGAGGATGGAGAGGCAACGCCACCACAGTGCCTCGGTAGTATCATACGCACAGCCTGTCAGGTTTTCTAATGTCCACTACAAGAAAGCGCACTTTACACCTCCAGCTCTGCCAGGTCGCCGCTGTCATCAGCTCCAATATCCTAACTAAAGGCCTGTCTACACGAGCGGGCCTGATCGGCGGGTTTGCCCGTTAACGGGCAAATTCTGGCGGGCCTGCCCGTGAATGTTGTCCACACGACCGAAGTGATGAACAGCCGGGCCTGCCCGACGATGTTGCCAGTAGCGGGTGGAGTGCGGTACGAGAACCATGGTGCCTAGCATTGTCAAGAAAAAGATTTTGTGCTCTATGATAATAGCTTGTGCTCTATGATAATAGCTTTGTGTCTCAAGAAGAAAAGGATATGGTGTAAAGATTGGTTAAAGAAAAGAAGTATGTTTGGAAGCACTGCAACAATACTTCATGAACTACAAAGTAGTGAGGAACACGACTTCAGAAATTCCTGAGGATGAGTGTAAGCACTTTTTACATCTCGTTATCAAAGGTAGAGCCATACATAGTGAAGAAAGACACAGTTATGAGAAACAGCATTACAGCAGAAGCTCGTCTGGAAGCAACTCTGGGTACATAGATATCCTCACTCCCAGCTCCTGACTTCTGTGAATGCTTTACTTTCTTGCATTCACGCCGAAATTGGTTACGCAGCGTGTCTATTTTCTTTTTTATGTCATCCGTCGTAACGGTAGTACCATGCTCTCTCATCTCCGCAGCAATAGCCTTCACTGCTGTTATGCGTTTGTCTCTGTTCTTATAGCATTTCAGCTTCACATTCCATAAACATGGATTCTTACGATAAAGGTCAATCAAAGTACTAGTAAGTGCTTTAGACCAAAAAATTGTTTGTGGCTCACTAGAGTTATCCTGGGCTGCCATCGTTAAATGTTCACTGAGCTACTATGCCGTGGGATGTGGGATGAAGGCCTGCTGTGGGTTCACGATTTTATCTTGCGTCTGGCAGGGTAGAAACTCCAGCTACCGGGCACCAACTCAGTGATTTCGCTCGGCGGGCTTTCGGGCAATTTGATCGTTTGCCCGTCAAATATGACCGTTAACGGGCAAGCCCGCCGATCAGGCCCGCTCGTGTAGACAGGCCTTAATGCTCCCGTATGATCGGGTATTCCGTCTCTCGGGATACACAAGTGAATCAGGAGTCATCACGTAGGATTTAATTGACAGTATCCAAGTCAGTAGGACCCAGCTTACATAGTGGATCTTAAATATGAGTGCTGTTACGAACATGGTGTGTGTGCCCACATGTTCGTATAAATGTGTATGGTATGTCTTTGCATATAGTGTGCCTTTGTGTAGGGTGTTGTTGCTCTCGGCTCGGACCTCACTTCCCTGACCGAGTTATTTGTCTTAGTAATCTTATTTTGAAGCAGATGTTTACCAGTCCTCCAGCAGCCAGACCCTTATCAATGGCATCAGGTTAAGTCGTGGGGCCAGCTGCAGGGTATGTCATCCCGTACGTTCGCTGCTGTCGTGAATAAGGGAACAAAGGAGATTGAACTCTACGCCATGTGGGCCGAACCTTAGGCCTTCTCCAGCCAATCACGTTGGGATGAGGGCGTGACAATCAGGCTTTTGACCTATCAAGGGCAATTGTGGTCATTCCGACCTATCGCAGCCGTAGGTGGCGGGTCAAGGCGTGGTTAGCTGTTCCTGCCTTGCTGGTCCTTCACTTAAACGGCTCAGACGATCGTCTGGGAGTCGATTCCTTGAGCAGTCCAAAGCCCAGCAAGGTAATGTAGGCTTTCCCTGTCTCGAGCCCCGTAGCCACCGCTGCCCTAGTTTGTAAGATGTTTACTGTGTCACGTCAGGTCTAACTAAGTGTAATGTTTTATAGTCAAATTGTCTTAGAGGAAAGAGATCTGGTTTGAAATTTTACCTGGAATGTAGAATGTAGAATATTGAATGTCAGGTGTTAATGAAAGTGTTTGTACCCGATCAATTTGCTTGTAATCTTGTATTCTTATTTCTTGTACTATATGTAGATTTAACCCTGGTGTTTGCTTTAATCCCATAACGTTCAAATAATGTTATCCTGTGTTGTGAAACATAACAAATCTAACGTCCTTGCAAGGCAAAGATCAGTATTGTATTTGTAACATATAAATGTTACTGGCGACCTTGCCCGAATAAATATTGAGTTCGTAACAGTTTTAACAGCAGGATTGATGCTGTGGACGCTCAATGCTGAACGGTCCACATTCAGGACTGCCATGTTGTATCATTGGAAGGTTTCTAGTCTCAGGGAAACCAAATAACATTGAGGAAGTTCCAGATTTATGGCCCCCATGTCGTTCTTGGAATTGCTCAGCCTTAAGTAGGCACCCAAGTACAGCATACTTTATTGTAGAGACGTACATTACATATTCCTGTATACAGCAGCATAAAACTATCCCATTACGTTTACCGACTCTTAACATTCTTCAGGTGGGAAGATATGGTGAAATTGTATGAACAGACGCAGACACCACTTGTGTGGTAACAAAAAATATAGTGGTGTAACAGATTATAAGAACAAAAATGCAAAAGAAAGTTTCTTTATTACATGGTTTATGTTTTGCTCTGAGAGAATCTTGTTTTCAGGTTGGTTGAATAAAGGTTATATTATGGTACTTGAGGCGAGCTTCAGGAAGGACGACGACGCTGATGGATCACTGCGAAGCTGCAGCAATCCTCAGGCACTTCACCATGATCCATACATACAGTGAATATCCTTACCAACCAATCAAATTAAATGAAACAGATATCATCTAAACCCACCGCCTTACCGGATTTCATCTCCCGCAAAGCTTTTACCACGTCTTGTCTCAACCAAACCATTCTCCCTCACCCTCTCACTTCGCACACCATCCCGACCGAAGAACCCTACACCTGCCACTCTATCATCAAACACATTTCAGAAGCCTTCAAAATACTCACTTCATCACAACGTGTTATAACTTCCCCTTTGCCCCTTTCACGCACGTTTATTACCTCCTACTATAATATCTTTTTATTTTCCTTCAAGTTTAATTGTACTCTTTCATCCCTATTATCATTTGCCTTCGTTTTTCAACCCTTGCAACTTCCTCTTGACCTGCTGCCGCTTTCTTTTATACATCTACCTGTCATTTATTCATACTTGCTCGCCTTCATCCGTTTCCGGCGCTAACCAGCTACACTAGAAACAGCATCGCCACTCCCTTCTTCAGCGATGTAGCGAAGAAAAGCCACATCTGCTCACACTCATTTTCTGTCATGTGTAATGCACCGAAACCACAGCTCACTTTGCACATCCAGGCCACAAACACCTTTCCATGGTTTACCCAGAACGTTTCCCACGCCCTGGATCAGTCCAATACCTGCACGTCGACCTCAGTATATCACATCGTTCCAATTCACTGTATTACGTGCACACTTTTCACTCTCCTGCATGTTCAGGCCCCGATCACTCAATATCTTTTTCACTCCACCCTTCTACCTCTAATTGGTCTCCTGCTTCTTGTTCCCTCCATCTCTAACACATATATCATTTTCGTCAAATTGTATTCACGCATTCTCTCCATACGTCCAAACCATTTCGACACTCCCTCTTGAGCTTTCTCAACCAAGCTCTTTCTATTGCCACACATCTCTCATTGCCATTCAAAACTTACTTGATCAAACCAACTCACAACAAATCTTTATCAACCCTAGTCTTTGTGTAAAGTGTCTTTTTAACATCATCCTTGTACTTACAATCCGTGTTTGCCTTGTATATGCTCTTCTCGATACATTGTTTTGCAGTTGACTGCAACTCATTCAGTAAACCATAAGTTATTATTAACATAATCATTTTTATTATTATTATTATTATTATTATTATTATTATTATTATTATTATTATTATTATTAATATCATTATGACTATCATTATCATTATTGTTGTTATCATCATTATTATTATTATCATTATTATTATCATTATTACTATTATCATTATTGTTATTATTATTATCATTATTATCATTATTATTATTATTATTATCATTATTATTGTTACTAACATCATTATTGTTTTTATCATTATCATTATTATCGTATAAACGAACACACACTGTAAAATGAACGTTCACGTAAAGCTACTTTTGTCTTCTTGAGCAAAACGTTTGCCTGTTGCAATTCTTTGAAATGACCCGGTAATCTTACCTGACCAGACACCTGGTGTGACTACCTTATGTGTAGCTGCTCACCTACCTGCTGCCACCTGATCTTGCGATTAAATTTGTATTTTTTGCGTTAGATTTTGACCGAAGGCTTACCGTACGAAAGTTTTTTTTTTATGAAGCATTTAATATACATTCAGCTAATATCTTCTCTTGATGATATGTATCATCTCACCAGGGTAGTGCAACACCAAAACTCACATCCATACAGTACGACACTCTCGACGGTGGGGCTGCCAACCGCTGGAACGATTTGTCTCTCAAGACTAAAATTAATTGTTTCTAGCGAAATATATTTAGTAATATTGTGTATATCATCAAGTGTACGTATTATCAAACATGTCCACATGAAAATGAATGTGATAAGAGGCAGAACAGATCATGAGAAAACAGGTTATAACATGAACTCTTAAGCCTGTGGTTACGGTGGTCATAGCTACGTCATAGTGACGTCAGTGGGATATCCCCACTCTCCTCAATAAATACAAGAGACGATCAGACTCCGCAACAGTTGTGTGGTGCACTTCCATTGAGACAAGCACTCCTCTCTACTACACCTGTTATACTACTAGCACGTCCTTACTTTGGTCATGGCTCACCTATTGGGATCACCGACGGAGGAACGCGAGGCAATGCCGTGGCCTCTGACGGAGGAGGAATTGGCGGAGAGGTTGAGGATGGAGAGGCAACGACACCACAGTCCCTCGGCACCAATATACGTGCAGCCTGTTAGGTTTGCGGAGGTCTATTACCAAAAGGTGTACTTCACTCCACCAACGCTGCCAAACGGCCCGTCCCGCCAGCATCACTACCCTAACTTGGCCCACACCCTAGCGCCCGTGTGAGAGGACACTCTGCATCCTGGGGGACAGGTGAAATGTATGAACTGACTGATGGGGTCCAAGTCAGTGGGACCTGAGTGACGTATTGATATGGCTCTCAGGAAACGACAAGATTGTTGCTGAGGACGCTCTCCCGTGTATCAAGTCTATGGAGTTTCAGACATGGCTAGTATGTTCCATAGGATGCTCAAGCTTCCAGATATAGGATCACCACATTGTAACACTGGAGAAGTTCCTGATACAGGGCCATGATGTTGTAACTCTGGAGAAGTTTCACGCAAATGGTCACCTTGCTGAAATATTAGAGAAGTTCTAGACACAAGGCGACTAGTTCCTAGACACACTGGACTAGTTCCACTCACACAGGACCGCCATCCTGTTATAATCTACAATTTCAACCAACAAATACGTTGAGCAACAGAATCTTTGGCAAGCATCCATTGTTCTGCTGAGGTACATATCCATGTACTCAGAAACATGCAATAATCATAGAGGATATAGGGCAAAATACTATGTAGTGCTAAGTGAATGGCATGACTATTCTTCTCACGCAGGTTTTAAATATTAAAACTTCAAACAATAAATTTTCCTCTCGCCATGGTTTTTATGTTTTCCTTTGGGAAATAATTGTTTTTATTTAAATAAATAAAGGTTATACGACAGATCTTACCCGGGGCGAGATTCAAGAAGGCTCTCTACCCCTATGGACGACGAGGCTGAGGAATCATGACGAAGCTGAAGCACACAGTGCTAAACTTTCCTATTTTGAATATACATAGTTACTAAGTGAACGGTGATAGACTTATATCCTGTTCCTCGTTGACAGTTGAGTGTTGGTCTAAGTCGATGTACTTTAATGTGTGCTAATAGGTGAAAGGAAGAAAGAAACGCGCAGTCATCGCTTGACGGATGACGTATCCTGATCGTCGTATTTGATAAGATACTGTATATGCTGCCCAGAAACACTATGATACTTAACATTCTTCTTGGCCGATTACGATCCACATCGACTATTATCACACTTTCAGTTACAGCCTCCTAATTTCTGGCATAGATTTATGTATTCGTTGTTTTACTTTTAGTATTTAATGGAATTCCTCTTAATATCAAGGTTTTCATAATCAAGTGAATATCCAAGAAACTCGATACCTTCAGTACCATCTATGTGACACTAGTAGCCACTTTAATAACAAGTTCCAAGTTTTAGTTGTTGCAAGAGAAACACGAAAATTTTCATAAACCACATTGGCACACCGGCTATTGTGAATCATTCCCAATCCATCAGGTCTCTAACGGAAAGTGATACCTGAACTGAGTTTTAATGGCCATTGTCTTATCACGAAGAATAAATGCAAACATACCATCAGCTATCACTGCAACCTGTATTTTTCTGAGTTAAGAAAGAGAAGCCCATCTTTACATTTAGGGTGTATCTAGTATGATGTGTTCATTATAGCAGGACGGTGTTATTTATGGAAAGATATGAGCAGCCAGGAGTGATTGATTTCAGACTCACCCGTACTCATTGTTTTTCACGTTTGTCATTCCTTACTAACGGTATGTTGTAATCAAAGTCATTTCTTTTATGATCAGTTAAGTGATAAAGTATTTCGTTCATATTCTCTGTCCAGTTTTATGGGGGAAATGTTAAAAAGTAAAACAAGGAAAGAAAGTGAAGACAAGTAAACTGTTCACGTTCGTCGTCAATTCTCCCTTACAACAATAGCCCTACCCCAGATATATCTGAATATTTTGTCAGTCACAGTAATAAAATGGTTGGCAAGAATGAAGATATGAAAACAAGAAGCATACAGAAGTAGGACTCATGCGTGGTACATATAGGAGGAAAGGTTACGAATAGCCCAGAAGGCAAGTATCAATGAGAGAAAGTAAAACGAGAAGTCATGACACAAAGAGGGTAAGATGATTCCAGCCAACACTTTAACTCTCGTCAGGTAGGATGGTCGTATTTCCCTACTCCAAAAATCTACAACTAAAAATAGAAAATACTGTGGCAGTATCAGATAGAGCTTGATCAGATGGGACTACATGGATAATCATACGACCACTTACCGTGGATAGAGAGATGTCAGGGACGAAGTAGCTGGGAGCGGCCGAGGTTTGACACCTTCAGAACATCAACCACTTTATCTGCATCCTCAACGGTCAAGTGACTGCAATGACCTACAGAGCACCATTGGAAAATGCAGAAGATTCAATGATGAAAATGGAAGTGTAAGAAGGTGGGCCTCATCAGCGTAAAACTCTTGCCTCATACCTTGTAACAGGATTTAACTCATAGAAATAGACAGGTACACGTAAGGCCACATACATTCTTATATGAGAAAAGGTTAATATGAGGCTTTTAAGGTGTAAATCTTGCTTCTTGCATGTAATGGTAAGCAATTACTCACAAACAGAAACAGACAGAATTACATCAACGAACATAGAAAAAATTCGATAAACACAAACATAAATATGTGAAAAACTCTCATGAACACACACACACACACACACACACACAAGATGTAACATGAAATCACAGTGAGCATGTTTCTGTCTGGTTCTTGGAAGCAGGTAACTATGCACTCCTCCTCCTGTACGATGCTAACTTATCTTGTGGTTAAAACGTGATATTTTTCCATCAGCTATTGGTAAAGACAAATCACTTCATCTTTTGTCGAAGGTTTGTACTATAAATGATTGTCCTTAATGGTGACTAGAAGCCTGAAAAGGCAGAAGACATCAAATAAATGATACTTATTCTACCGTACAAAAGAGTTGACAATGCGGTTGCCAGACGTATGATATTCCCCTTTTTTTTTTTCTTTCTACGAAGAAATTACTCAGTAGCCATATCACCCTGTATGTTTGTGTAGGTGAGTTTGTGTGGGTGCGTGTTTTGTTATCATCCATTTACGAGAATGTACAGCCAACAATTACTGTGGTTAGGGAACATGGTGCAACCCTACCCTGAGTTAATAATGACGTACTGAGATATCCTCATCCTATTTTATAAAAATAAGGAACGCTCGGACCAACATGTCAATAATGCCCAGAAATTTTAACAATAGATAATATATTTCCCTGATGCCATAGTTTCAATCAACACAGGAAAAATGTAATAGATTATTACAACAAAAAACATGTTTTAACATTGTCAATGTACTCGGGAACAAGTCGAGTACTATTGACAAATTGATGGCCTTCCTCAGAACATAATTAATCAAGATACGATGATGTAAGGCATTTCGTGAGTTGTTCTCTGTAGCGGGTTGCCTTCGGTGAGAGGCTCCTCCTACTTGGGCTACTAGCATGAGGGTGGACATGTCCACTCATTAGGAGGTGGGCCTTGAGGTTATATGGTACACTTTGGGTTAGCTGCTCAATTGGGTTGAACCGTCGGGCCTCTGAAGAAATTATATTCTATGTGTATGACGTGGTGGAGGACTATCTCTAGTCTGTTCTATCTCTTCGCACTCTTGGGTAAATTGCATCTGTGGGTCTGTGCCGATTGGGCGGTGTTTGCCGCCACGTCGGATCAATAGCCACCAAATTTTTTCTTTCCATTATTTTTTCAAATTATATTTATCTCTATTATTAGAATATCAGAATTATAGTTCTCAATTTTTTTTTTCTTTTTCTTCTAGAACAGGTATTTAGGGATAATGACATCAATCACGTATTAAACAGGGTTGCAGGCCTAATAACCTTCCTCATTGGTCCATGGCCGTAAAATCCAAAGAACAACTCCAAAACAGTTTTCTGGTGCAATATTAAGTGAAACGAGCTCAGATCGCAACTGTACTTGTCATACATACACTGGCCTTGGCTTCTTTGGCGGGATTGCCGACAGAGGAAGTTTTATATATATATATATATATATATATATATATATATATATATATATATATATATATATATATATATATATATATATATATATATATATATATATATATATATATATATATATATATATATATATATATATATATATATATATATATATATATATATATATATATATATATATATATATATATATATATATATATATATATTTTTTTTTTTTTTTTTTTTTTTACTTTGTCGCTGTCTCCCGCGTTTGCGAGGTAGCGCAAGGAAACAGACGAAAGAAATGGCCCAACCCCCCCCCCCCATACACATGTACATACACACGTCCACACACGCAAATATACATACCTACACAGCTTTCCATGGTTTACCCCAGACGCTTCACATGCCTTGCTTCAATCCACTGACAGCACGTCAACCCCTGTATACCACATGACTCCAATTCACTCTATTTCTTGCCCTCCTTTCACCCTCCTGCATGTTCAGGCCCCGATCACACAAAATCTTTTTCACTCCATCTTTCCACCTCCAATTTGGTCTCCCTCTTCTCCTCGTTCCCTCCACCTCCGACACATATATCCTCTTGGTCAATCTTTCCTCACTCATTCTCTCCATGTGCCCAAACCATTTCAAAACACCCTCTTCTGCTCTCTCAACCACGCTCTTTTTATTTCCACACATCTCTCTTACCCTTACGTTACTTACTCGATCAAACCACCTCACACCACACATTGTCCTCAAACATCTCATTTCCAGCACATCCATCCTCCTGCGCACAACTCTATCCATAGCCCACGCCTCGCAACCATACAACATTGTTGGAACCACTATTCCTTCAAACATACCCATTTTTGCTTTCCGAGATAATGTTCTCGACTTCCACACATTTTTCAAGGCTCCCAAAATTTTCGCCCCCTCCCCCACCCTATGATCCACTTCCGCTTCCATGGTTCCATCCGCTGACAGATCCACTCCCAGATATCTAAAACACTTCACTTCCTCCAGCTTTTCTCCATTCAAACTCACCTCCCAATTGACTTGACCCTCAACCCTACTGTACCTAATAACCTTGCTCTTATTCACATTTACTCTTAACTTTCTTCTTTCACACACTTTACCAAACTCAGTCACCAGCTTCTGCAGTTTCTCACATGAATCAGCCACCAGCGCTGTATCATCAGCGAACAACTGACTCACTTCCCAAGCTCTCTCATTCCCAACAGACTTCATACTTGCCCCTCTTTCCAAAACTCTTGCATTCACCTCCCTAACAACCCCATCCATAAACAAATTAAACAACCATGGAGACATCACACACCCCTGCCGCAAACCTACATTCACTGAGAACCAATCACTTTCCTCTCTTCCTACACGTACACATGCCTTACATCCTCGATAAAAACTTTTCACTGCTTCTAACAACTTGCCTCCCACACCATAAATTCTTAATACCTTCCACAGAGCATCTCGATCAACTCTATCATATGCCTTCTCCAGATCCATAAATGCTACATACAAATCCATTTCCTTGTCTAAGTATTTCTCACATACATTCTTCAAAGCAAACACCTGATCCACACATCCTCTACCACTTCTGAAACCACACTGCTCTTCCCCAATCTGATGCTCTGTACATGCCTTCACCCTCTCAATCAATACCCTCCCATATGATTTACCAGGAATACTCAACAAACTTATACCTCTGTAATTTGAGCACTCACTCTTATCCCCTTTGCCTTTGTACAATGGTACTATGCAAGCATTCCGGCAATCCTCAGGCACCTCACCATGAGTCATACATACATTAAATAACCTTACCAACCAGTCAACAATACAATCACCTCATTTTTTAATACATTCCACTGCAATACCATCCACTGCGATATATATATATATATATATATATATATATATATATATATATATATATATATATATATATATATATATATATATATATATATGTATAATCCCTGGGGATAGGGGAGAAAGAATACTTCCCACGTATTCCCTGCGTGTCGTAGAAGGCGACTAAAAGGGGAGGGAGCGGGGGGCTGGAAATCCTCCCCTCTCGTTTTTTTTTTTCCAAAAGAAGGAACAGAGAAGGGGGCCAGGTGAGGATATTCCCTCAAAGGCCCAGTCCTCTGTTCTTAACGCTACCTTGCTAATGCGGGAAATGGCGAATAGTTTGAAAAAAAGATATATATATATATATATATATATTAGTGAAAGTATTAGTGAAAGAGAAGAGAGAGGCATTTGGACGATTTTTGCAGGG
This sequence comes from Panulirus ornatus, assembly GCF_036320965.1. Lineage (NCBI taxonomy): Eukaryota > Metazoa > Arthropoda > Malacostraca > Decapoda > Palinuridae > Panulirus > Panulirus ornatus. Next base: position 17,846,165 of record NC_092251.1, on the reverse strand, counting down.
AAAAAATGCAATTGAGTGGGAGAAGTATAAAAGAAAGAGACAGGAGGTCAAGAGAAAGGTGCAAGAGGTGAAAAAAGGGCAAATGAGAGTTGGGGTGAGAGACTATCAGTAAATTTTAGGGAGAATAAAAAGATGTTCTGGAAGGAGGTAAATAGGGTGCGTAAGACAAGGGAGCAAATGGGAACTTCAGTGAAGGGCGTAAATGGGGAGGTGATAACAAGTAGTGGTGATGTGAGAAGGAGATGGAATGAGTATTTTGAAGGTTTGTTGAATGTGTCTGATGACAGAGTGGCAGATATAGGTTGTTTTGGTCGAGGTGGTGTGCAAAGTGAGAGGGTTAGGGAAAATGATTTGGTAAACAGAGAAGAGGTAGTAAAAGCTTTGCGGAAGATGAAAGCCGGCAAGGCAGCAGGTTTGGATGGTATTGCAGTGGAATTTATTAAAAAAGGGGGTGACTGTATTGTTGACTGGTTGGTAAGGTTATTTAATGTATGTATGACTCATGGTGAGGTGCCTGAGGATTGGCGGAATGCGTGCATAGTGCCATTGTACAAAGGCAAAGGGGATAAGAGTGAGTGCTCAAATTACAGAGGTATAAGTTTGTTGAGTATTCCTGGTAAACTATATGGGAGGGTATTGATTGAGAGGGTGAAGGCATGTACAGAGCATCAGATTGGGGAAGAGCAGTGCGGTTTCAGAAGTGGTAGAGGATGTGTGGATCAGGTGTTTGCTTTGAAGAATGTATGTGAGAAATACTTAGAAAAGCAAATGGATTTGTATGTAGCATTTATGGATCTGGAGAAGGCATATGATAGAGTTGATAGAGATGCTCTGTGGAAGGTATTAAGAATATATGGTGTGGGAGGCAAGTTGTTAGAAGCAGTGAAAAGTTTTTATCGAGGATGTAAGGCATGTGTACGTGTAGGAAGAGAGGAAAGTGATTGGTTCTCAGTGAATGTAGGTTTGCGGCAGGGGTGTGTGATGTCTCCATGGTTGTTTAATTTGTTTATGGATGGGGTTGTTAGGGAGGTAAATGCAAGAGTCCTGGAAAGAGGGGCAAGTATGAAGTCTGTTGGGGATGAGAGAGCTTGGGAAGTGAGTCAGTTGTTGTTCGCTGATGATACAGCGCTGGTGGCTGATTCATGTGAGAAACTGCAGAAGCTGGTGACTGAGTTTGGTAAAGTGTGTGGAAGAAGAAAGTTAAGAGTAAATGTGAATAAGAGCAAGGTTATTAGGTACAGTAGGGTTGAGGGTCAAGTCAATTGGGAGGTGAGTTTGAATGGAGAAAAACTGGAGGAAGTGAAGTGTTTTAGATATCTGGGAGTGGATCTGTCAGCGGATGGAACCATGGAAGCGGAAGTGGATCATAGGGTGGGGGAGGGGGCGAAAATTTTGGGAGCCTTGAAAAATGTGTGGAAGTCGAGAACATTATCTCGGAAAGCAAAAATGGGTATGTTTGAAGGAATAGTGGTTCCAACAATGTTGTATGGTTGCGAGGCGTGGGCTATGGATAGAGTTGTGCGCAGGAGGATGGATGTGCTGGAAATGAGATGTTTGAGGACAATATGTGGTGTGAGGTGGTTTGATCGAGTAAGTAACGTAAGGGTAAGAGAGATGTGTGGAAATAAAAAGAGCGTGGTTGAGAGAGCAGAAGAGGGTGTTTTGAAATGGTTTGGGCACATGGAGAGAATGAGTGAGGAAAGATTGACCAAGAGGATATATGTGTCGGAGGTGGAGGGAACGAGGAGAAGAGGGAGACCAAATTGGAGGTGGAAAGATGGAGTGAAAAAGATTTTGTGTGATCGGGGCCTGAACATGCAGGAGGGTGAAAGGAGGGCAAGGAATAGAGTGAATTGGAGCGATGTGGTATACAGGGGTTGACGTGCTGTCAGTGGATTGAATCAAGGCATGTGAAGCGTCTGGGGTAAACCATGGAAAGCTGTGTAGGTATGTATATTTGCGTGTGTGGACGTGTGTATGTACGTGTGTATGGGGGTTGGGCCATTTCTTTCGTCTGTTTCCTCGCGCTACCTCGCAAACGCGGGAGACAGCGACAAAGTATAAAAAAAAAAAAAAAAAAAAATATATATATATATATATATATATATATATATATATATATATATATATATATATATATATATATATATATATATATATATATATATATATAAGGTCGCCAGTAACATACATGTGTTACAAATACTATACTGATCCTTGTCTTGTAAGGACGTTAGATTTGTTATGTCTCACAACAGGACAACACTATCCGAAAGTTATGGGATTGATTCAAAGACCAGCATTATAACTACTTATATTGAAAAGGAATTGAAGTGTACAAAGATAAACACACTAAGGGCACAACTCATTTACGTAAACACTGAATATGAGTTTAACATTGAACATGAGTTAACATTGAACATGGGTTAACACTGGACATGAGTTAACATTGAACATGAGTTAACATTGAACATGTGTTAACACTGAACATGAGTTGACATTGAACATGAGTTAACACTGAACATGGGTTAACACTGAACATGAGTTAACATTGAAAATGAGTAAACATTCCAGATAAGATTTAAAACAAGGAGATCTCTTTCCTTTATGACAAATTCTTCGATAACATTACACTTTGATACTCAATTATAACGGACTTGCTTACAGCACAGCAGGGGGGGACACCACTTATCTCGCTGGGATAGAGAGAGAGGAATCAAATCTCAGCGGGTGTCATGGGTATTTACTACAAGTGAAGACGAGCGTCCACCTCGCTCTTATAACGCTACCTTTGATTGGCTATGGGACTAAGAGCACTTGTGATGGGTTAGAGTATCCTACCGTCGCAGATTCTGCGTAGATCACACTCCTTGGTCCTCTTGTTTAAACATGCAGCGATGACATATTCCGTACGGTGGTGAAATATTCCGTAACTGATTGACAACTCAAACTCACGCCTCTGATAAGGGTCCGGGTGCTCAAGGACAAATGGCCATCTGGCTTCAAAACTGGATGACACCAGCATACACAAGGACACACAAACACACACGTTTTTAACTATATATATATATATATATATATATATATATATATATATATATATATATATATATATATATATATATATATATATTCCTAAGAGTCCACGGGGAAAATAAAGCAATAAGTGCACTTTCGTTTAATAATAATATTATCAGGGGAGACAAGAGAGAAATATAACAGTAAGTTGACACACAACGAAGAGACGTAGCTAGGACGCCATTTGGTAAACATGCAATTGTCAAAAACAGACAACGAGCGTATCATAAGATTATTTTACAAATTTCATCAACAATAATGTTATCCAATTTGTATAGATCATCACAAATATTAAGATTATAATTCTTTGTGTATTTAGTAATAGAAGATTCAATGAAATTTCTCGTGGTAACATAGTTAGAGTTAATAACTGGGATGTTATGTCAATGCAATAATCATAGTTTATAACATGAATAAACAAGGTATTTGATTCTCATAAGATATTCATGTTGCTTTAAGTCTAACAGAAAGATCCTTACCAGTCTGCTCAACATAAAACTTATCACAATTTCTACATGGCACTTTATAGGTGCACCTAGGAGAATTTTCCGGTGAATTTCTGATTAAGATATTCTTTATAGCATTGTTGTTGCTGAAGGCATCCTTTACATTAAAGGATTTAAGCAACATGGGATATAAAGTAAAATTATTATTGAAAGGGATAACGGAAACATTCTTGGTGTCAATGGCTTAGCATGGAGGGGGAGCGACAACACAGTCCCTCCGCGCCAATATACGTGCAGCCTGTTACGTTTCAGGGCGTCTACTACAAAAAAAAAGTGTACTTCACGCCTCCAACGCTGACAAGAAGCTCTTCCCACAACCACTACTACCCTAACATCTCCAACGCTCTGGTGCTGCCTCTGGGGAAACAGCCGGGCTAGGATTCACACGTGGGAACTGACTGATGGTGTGCTGGTCAGTAATGGATGAGTGATAACAAGAGGACAGCCGCTGAGGAGGCTCCGTCATGCCTCATTATCATGGAGCTCCAGACACTGGGTCGCTATGTTGTAACACAGGAGAAGTGCAAAACACAGGGTCAGCATGTAACACTACAGACGTTTGAGATACAGCGCCACCACGTTGTAACACTGAGGATGTTCCAGACACAGGGTCACCATATTGTAACACTGGAGGAGTTTAAGATAAAAGACCACCATGTTGTGACGCTGGAGATGTTCAAGATAGAAGTCCGTCATGTTGCAAGATCGATAAGTTCAGAACATATGTTCAGCATAACAGCTCGACCGTCAGTTAGTACTTAAGTGCATCTAATTATCTGAGTCTATGTTCCATATTCAAGAACCTAAAGCTACACTGTAGTGTGTGTGTGTGTGTGTGTGTGTGTGTGTGTGTGTGTGTGTGTGTGTGTGTGTGTGTGTGTGTGTGTGTGTGCGCTCCATTCCTCGAACAGAGAAACTATAACATTCTGTTGTGAAAGTAATTCGTTTGACCAAGGAAACTAAAAATTATAGATAGAAAATCCTGGATGAAGAATTGTTAGAAGCGCGTAAAGAATAAGCAATCAAGAATGACAGGCAACAAAGACCTTTGATATGAAGAGCAATGTTCATTTTCAAGATTTACTGGGAGAGCAAATGAAATATTGGCTTTCAAAACCAGAAACATAAACCATGAAACGGAGTTTAACCATCCGAGTCACACATCATTAATATCCGGTGTTCAGTTGTGGTCACCAAACTGGATCAAATACGAAAAAAATTACTAGAAAGAATATAAGAAAAATGCCACAGAACTAATTCTGTTACTTAGAAATAAGCTTTGTGAGGAAAAGATAATTAATTTCACTTTATGTAAGAAAATCATGGATCATGAGGTGATTCAATTGATTTGAAAATACTGCACAGTCTATACATCAATATCATAAGACATATCGTTCATGTTACAGATTCACCGATCTCAGATAACAGTGCAAAGATTAAATTAAAACATAATACAGTGTTGCGCAAACATTATATCAGCTATAGAGGTGTTGAACATGGGAATAAGCTTCCACCATTGGATGTTAATGTTGGGGTCTTCATTATCTTTAAGTCATGGTAAGAAAAATACATGAATAATGTCAATTATCAATAAGCAAGTTTGTTTAGAGCAAGTTTGTTTATGAAGGAAAAATACATACTTAGCAGTATCCTGATTAGGTATAAGTGCAGTGGAATATTTCCATTTCCATTTTCCGATAAAATCGTAATTGTATTTTACCCTGTACATAATGTATAGTGCCCATCTAAGGTATTTTCCAAGCTGCTTGCGAACTAAAGGATGAGGTGGGGAGTCGCTTCTAGATTCTCTCTCTCTCTCTCTCTCTCTCTCTCTCTCTCTCTCTCTCTCTCTCTCTCTCTCTCTCTCTCTCTCTCTCTCTCTCTCTCTCTCTCTCTCTCTCTACATCTATCTATCTATGTATCTCTTTCTCATGTATTTGCTATTCATGATAATCTTACTGTTCCTCAGTAGATAACCTTGGCTAGGAGAATGATATGTCCCGTTATCTGTCGTTCCCGTCTACTCACAATAACTGTCTTCCTCCTAAAGTCTTTTAAGTGTCTGATATACAAACACTTCAGCTCTAAGTAATCCCTGCAATATAGTATATTTTACCGTATCTCATTTACTCTTCTTGGTATATATGATCACGACTGAGGCATTCTATTTCTTGCGTCAAGTAAATTTCTAAAAATAGACATTTATATATCATTTATGTAAGTACCCCACGAAAAATTGCCATGAAAGAATCCCGGAGTACCTAGGACTACATTAGACGCGCTTGCAGCCCAAGCATTCACTACTTCCAGTGGCAGAGAAATGGAGACATCTTAGGAATAATAAGTTCTTTGACCGGACTGTAATCCTAGCGATAAGGCTTCGTCAAAGGGGACATTTCCTAATGGTGTAACCTCTTGCAAGCGGAGACCAGCAACACACACACTCACACACACACACACACACACATGCACACACACATACATTGTCGCTGTCTCCCGCGTTAGCGAGGTAGCGCAAGGAAACAGACGAAAGACGAAAGAATGGCCCATGCCCACCCACATACACATGTATATACATAAACGACCACACACGCACAAATACATACCTATACATCTCAACGTATACATATATATACATACATACAGACATACCCATATATACACATGCACATTATTCATACTGTCTGCCTTTATTCATTCTCGTCGGCACCTCGCCACACATGAAATAACAACCCCATCCCCCCCGCATGTGCGCGAGGTAGCGAAAGGAAAAGACAACAAAGGCCAAATTCGTTCACAGTCAATCTCTAGCTGTCACCGAAACCACAGCTCCCTTTCCACATCCTGCCAGACAGAACTTTCCATGGTTTACCCCAGACGCTTCACATGCCCTGGTTCAATCCATTGACAGCACGTCGATCCCGGTGTACCACATCGTTCCAAATCACTCTATTCCTTGCAAGCCTGGGAGAGTATTGACTGAGAGGGTGAAGGCATGTACAGAGCATCAAACTGGATAAGAACAGTGTGGTTTCAGAAGTGGCAGAGGGTATGCGGATCAGGTGTTTGCTTTGAAGAGTATGCGTGAGAAATACTTAGATTTTTAGATTTGGAGAAGGTATATGATAGGGTTGGAAGGATTGATAGGGTTGATAGAGATGCTTTGTGGAAGCAGTGAAAAGTTTATATTAAAGATGTAAGGCATTTTTACGGGTAGGAAGAGAGGAGAGTGATTGGTTCCCAGTGAAGGTCCGTCTGCTGCAGGGGTGCGTGATGTCCCCGTAGTTGTCTAATTTGTATATTCATGGGATGGTTAGGGAGGTAAATGCAAGAGTTTTGGTGAGAGCGGTGAGTATGGAGTCTGTTGGAGATGAGAGGGCCTGGGAATTAAGTCAGTTGTTGTTTGCCGACGATACAGCACTGGTGACTGATTCGAGTGAGAAACTGCAGTTGTTGTTTGAATTTGGAAAAGTGTGCGAAAGGAGAAAATTGAGAGCAAATGTGGATAAGAGTAAGTGTTGGCGCCAGACGTATGAAAGTTGACTGCGAAAATAATGGATGGCTCATTTAATCCATTGTGGACGCGTCAGTCTGTAAGATGTCTTATTGAATGTATAAGATTCCATTGTCAGTTTGTAAGATGCCTTATTGAATGCATAAGATCCCATTGTTTTTTACTGGCAGGAAGAGATCATGTTTACTCAGCGAAGTAAATAAACTCAGTACACCACGAGACTCGAGCTGTTTGATACCCCCCATGTGTTGCTCCGCCTCGCGAGTTATTTTTCACCGGTTTCTCCTCCTATGGGACTTGTGTGGGAGGAACAAGTGGTGCCCAGACCCGGGAGCAGCCTTTACGTGCTCAAGCGAACTGAACTGTATACGTGCAGCAAGCTGTGGTGATTACTCGTGATGGCGGAGAAGGAGCAACTTGAAAGAGGACGGGCGGCTACTCGAGGATGGTGTACGAGAGCCTCCAAGGCTTTGCTGACTTTGCTTGAACTGCCAACTGTGTCCAGGGTGCAGCTGGAAGACGCTATAGCGGATTTAGATAAAGGTCTAGACACCTTGGACCGAGTTCAAGCGGTACATGAACTGACAATAAGTGACCTTGAATTGTTGGAAGCAGACCTGGACAAAGCAGATAGTTTACGCAGTGGTGTTAGAGCTGTTCGGGTGCAGGCTGGCGAACTGTTGTCGAAACTGGATGAGACTGCCGTCCATGAAGGTTCGGGAAGTAGTGAAGATAAGTCTGCAAGTGCAAGCGCAGTGTGTACTAGTGCCAGTGTGAACCTTCCACGGCTCGACTTGCCGAAGTTTAGTGGTGAACTAACCCAGTGGCAGTCATTCTGGGATTTGTTCGTGGCCATGGTAGACGACTCTACTCTACCACCTATCAGCAAGTTCACCTATCTGCAGGCCTTACTGGAAGGTGAGGCCAAGTCTGTCATCCAAGGCTTGTCACTTACTGCAGTTGATTATGCTGTGGCCTGTAAGCTGTTGAAGGAGCGGTATGGGAAGCCAGAGAGGATTATCTTCGCCCACATAAAAGCTCTTCTTTGCTTGAGCCTGCCGTTCAAGCCTCAAGGATCTACGACTTATGTGTCCGCCTTGAGGAAGCTGCAGGATGACCTCCTGATCCACATCAGGAGTTTGGAGGCACTGGGGGTAAGTGGCAGTGAGTTTGGCCTCTTCCTCACCCCAGTGATTTTGTCTCGTCTGCCGAGCGACATCCGTTCGGAGTGGTCAAGGGAAGGATCGGGCCACGAAAGGGATCTCGCATGGCTGCTGGATTTTCTTAGGAAGGAGATTGAGCGCCGTGAACGCTCAGACTCCTTTAAGGACGTGACTACTGCTGCAGGGACAGACAGTCGCAGTGTGAGGGAGTCTGAGAGAAGAAAGAAGCCTCCTAGTTCTGCATTTGCTCTTCAGACAGTCTCAGAGACATATTTAGGTGGGTGTGGATTTTGTGATAAGTCCCATTCCAGTGAAAAGTGCTTTAAAGTTATCAAACTTCCACGTGCAGAACGACTGGAAAATATTCGTTCTGCTGAACTGTGTTATAAGTGCTTAAAAAGGGGGCACATAGCTAGAGGTTGCAAGGCAAAGTGCTCTAAGTGTAAAGGCAACCATAATGTCCTTCTCTGCTCAAAGGATACTGTTTCATCTAAGGGCAGGGCTGTTAGTCAGCCGGCCAAGGAGAGTGAATGGGAAACGGGAGATACCAATGTTGTGCCTGGTGATCTAGTTGGTGTTTCTCATTCTTCACAGTTTAAACAAAGGTGTTGTGTCTTGCCGACAGCAAAAGTTAAAGTGTATGGAAGGCATGGCAAGTACAGTGAAGCTACCTTGTTGTTCGACTCTGGGGCAGATCGATCCTATGTGTCGAGTGAATTTGTAAGGAAGGTTAGGCCTACATGGGTATCTTCTGAACGGATGTCCTATTCTGCCTTTGGGGGAAGGAAGAGTTCTGGATCTACCCAGTGTAATATTTATGACCTGAAGTTAGTGGATGTTAATAATGAAGTAGTGTGTTTACTTGCAGCTGGAGTGCCCACAATATGTGCTCCATTATTACGTCCTTGTGTTCCAGCTGAAACCCTACTGCCCTTTAAGTCTGTGCAGTTAGCAGATGAGTATGAGCGGGACAGGAAGGTAAATGTTGACATTTTGATAGGACTCGATGCCTATTGGAAATTTGTAATCCCCAACAAGAATTTGCAGGTTGAGGGACTAGTGGCTCAAGAGACGGTGTTTGGTTGGATCCTATCCGGGAATTGTACTTCGGCATCCAAGGGAAATCTTAAGTTGTCTCAGATGTTATGCATTAACAGTTTCAATGAGAATGAGTTACATAAGTTTTGGGATTTAGAGTCAGTGGGAATTTGTAACAAAGAAGTATATCCTGATGTTAGCAACCATCCTGTGTTAAAATCCTTTTCAGAGACAGTTAAGTTTAAGGATAATAGATATGAGGTTGCTCTTCCCTGGAAATCAGAGCATAAGTGTAGCCTCCAAAATAATGAAAGGCTTGCAAGAAAAAGGTTGTTATGTTTGATGCATAAATTTAAATCCAATCCTAAACTTCAGGAGGAGTATGATGCCGTATTTGAGGGTTACGAACGGGAAGGCATCATTGAAGAGATACCTGAGGGTGAGATGAACAGCCCATACCCCACATTCTACCTTCCTCATCATCCTGTCGTCAGGGAAGTCAGCACCACAAGTAAAGTAAGACCAGTCTTTGACGCATCTGCTGTGAGCTATAATGGAAACTCATTAAATCACTGTCTTGAGGTGGGTCCCCCTCTTAACCCACAGTTGGTAGAGGTACTTATGAGGTTCTGAAGGTGGAAGGTTGCCTTAACTGGTGATATCACTAAAGCTTTCCTCCAGATTAATGTAAGGAAAGAAGACAGGGAAGTGCATAGATTTCTTTGGAACTATAATGGTAACATTCGGATAATGAGATTTACTAGAGTTCCATTTGGTAATAAAAGTAGTCCATTTCTGTTGAACGCAACTGTTAAACATCATCTTAAAAACTTTCCTGATTCTGAAGTTATTGCAGAGCTAAAGGATAACCTATATGTGGATGACTGGTTGTCAGGAGCTGACAGTGCAGAGGAAGCTTTTGCTAAGTTTGATGAGGCACGGTCAGTTCTATCCAAGGCCAGTATGACACTTTCAAAGTGGAGCTCGAACTGCAGTGCCTTAAAAGACAGATTTAATGACTACTTAGAGCCCAGCAAGCATGCAGAGACAGAGATTCTTGGTTTACAGTGGTGTTTGACTAGAGATAGTTTTTCATTTGATTGTTTAGAATTGAAGGATCTTGAGGTAGCATCCACAAAGAGAGCAGTTCTCAGTGTCATCAGTAAATTATTTGATCCTCTTGGCCTTCTATGCCCAGTAATCATGATGGCAAAAATTATGTTCCAAGATATTTGGAGACTTGGACTTTCTTGGGATGAGATCTTGCCTACAGAATTGCAACACCGGTTTCAGAACTGGGTCCAAAATATAAAAGTTCTTAACACATGGCAAGTTAATCGTTGTTACTTTCCAGAACTTGTATGGAACAAGCTACAAAATGTAGAACTGCATGCCTTTGGAGATGCTTCCGAGAAGGGGTATGGTGCCTGTGTATACTTGAGAGTTCCTGATAATGACGGGTCATTTAAGGTAATCTTAGTTCTAGCCAAAGGAAGGGTAGCACCTATGAAGAAATTGTCGGTACCGAGGTTGGAATTAATGGGTGCTCTTTGTGTGCTAGGCTATCTGTATTTGTGAAGACTTCCCTACACTTAATTGATGTACAAATGTACTGCTGGACTGATTCTAAAGTAGCATTGTCATGGATAAAGGGAGACCCTATAGATGGAAGACTTTTGTAGCGAATAGAGTAACTGAGATTCAGAGTTTAATCCCCCCAGTTCAGTGGAAGCATATTCCTGGTAAAGATAATCCAGCAGACCTTATTTCCAGAGGTGCCTTTGCTGAAGACTTAATTTCCTGTACCTCGTGGCTGAATGGTCCTGCTTGGCTCTCGGAACACTTTACTCCCATGCAACAGGATGAGGTACCAGCAGCACTGCCCATTGTAGAGGAGGTATTCCCAGACAGCCCAGTGACATGCTTAGTGTCCGAGCATCCATCAGCAGGGATTGACTACGCCCGCTGGGGTCATTTTACAAAAGCTATTAAGTGTGTAGCTTGGGTAATTAGGTTTGTGAACAATTGTAAACCTCATGTTGTTAAATGTTTTGGGCCCTTGTCTTATACAGAGTTAGATCAAGCTAAGACAAAGTTAATAATTTGTGTTCAGAGAGAAAGGTACAGCCAAGAGACCAATGCCTTAATGCTTGGAAAGTCACTGCCTAAGAGTTCTGACATTAGGAAATTCAATCCTTTTATGGATGAAAATGGTCTTTTGAGAAGTAAGAGTCGGCTGGACCAGGCTGAATTAAGTTATGATTGCAAGTATCCTATGATTATTCCAGCAGCTCACATTGCCAAGCTGTTAGTTAGTTTCCAACATGTATTTCTGAAACACGCTGGTGTTTCCACTTTAATTTCAACATTAAGATCTTGTTACATAATTGTCGGATTAAGAAAGCTTGCTAAGGTAGTCTGTAGAGAGTGTATGATTTGTCGTAGACATCACTCACAAGCTTGCCGTCAGCCTGTAGCTCCTCTCCCAAGACTAAGAATTAACCCTGCTCCTCCTTTCACTGTGACATGTGTGGATTATGCTGGACCACTGTTTTGTGTTGATTTTCCATGCAAGAAGCTGTACATTTTGTTATCCACTTGTGGAGTTGTCCGTGCAGTACACTTAGAGTTGACTAACTCTATGTCTTATGATGATTGCTTACTTGCCTTTCGTAGGTTTTCTGCCAGAAGAGGCCTTCCATCAGTTATTTACTCTGACAATGCCAAGACTTTTATTAGTATGTCTAAACAAATGCATCAGTTCTTTGGCACCCTTGCTCCCCAGTGGAAGTTTGTTGTACCCCATGCTCCATGGTGGGGAGGTTGGTGGGAAAGATTAGTCCCATCTGTTAAATTAGCTCTGAGAAAGACTCTTGGTATAAAATTTTTAACAAGATGTGAGCTAGAGACTACCTTACATGAAATTGAGGCATGTGTAAATTCCAGACCCTTAACTTTTGCCACAGATGATCCTAATTCTGTAAGCCCTTTAACACCTCATTTTTTAATTGGACGCACTGCTGGATTTCATAGAGAGCTTAAAGGTGATTGCCAGGTTACTGAAATGTCACATAAGGACCTATGTGAGCAAGAAAGCCTGAGACATCAACAACTTGATAAGTTTTGGAATGTGTGGGTGTCTGACTATTTATTGAATTTACCCCCTATCATTACAGGTTTCACACCCAGATGTAAACTGGAGAAGGGATCTGTTGTGCTGGTTCGGGAAGATAATGCTCCTCGTTTGCAATGGCCCCTTGGAGTGATTGTTGAGCTATTCCTTGGGAAGGATGGAATAATTCGTAGTGTCAAAGTTAAGACTGCAAAGGGAGTAATTAGTAGGCCAGTGCAAAAACTGCATAACTTGGAGCTTTCATCTGCAGGGGAGGATGCTACAACAGATGAAGCTCATAGTCCCTTACCACCAACAGATGCCTTCCCAGCATATGCTCAAGGTTCTGATTAGGCTCACTCCATGACACCGTCGTCAACTTAATGTGTCTAGAACAGCACGAACTGTAAAGCCTCCTCAGAGACTGAATATGTGAGATTGGAGGGTTTGAGATGTATTGTAGATTTAGGTTGGTGATCATTATAGTCCCTTTGGGTATTGTTTATTGTTTTATTGTATCATTTGCTTCCCAGGGTGAGGGTTGACACGTAGTGAGACATTTGTATTTATACATCCTGATGCCATATGATCATGTTGTTGAGAGTAAGGATAGGAGTTATTAAAGGTACTCCTATGGTGGGGAGATGTTGGCGCCAGACGTATGAAAGTTGACTGCGAAAATAATGGATGGCTCATTTAATCCATTGTGGACACGTCAGTCTGTAAGATGCCTTATTGAATGTATAAGATCCCATTGTCAGTTTGTAAGATGCCTTATTGAATGCATAAGATCCCATTGTTGTTTACTGGCAGGAAGAGATCATGTTTACTCAGCGAAGTAAATAAACTCAGTACACCACGAGACTCGAGCTGTTTGATACCCCCCATGTGTTGCTCCGCCTCGCGAGTTATGTTTCACCGGTTTCTCCTCCTATGGGACTTGTGTGGGAGGAACAGTAAGGTTATCAAATTCAGTATGGTTGAGGACACGTTAATTGGGAAGTAAGTTTGAATGGAGTAAAAATTGAAGGTAGTGAAGTGTTTCAGATGTCTGGGAGTGGACTTAGCAGCGAATAGAATCATGGAAGCGGAAATAAGTCACAAGGTGGGGGAGAAGGCGAAAGCTTGGTGAGCGATGAATAAGTTGTAGAAGGAGATAACGTTATCGCGGAGAGGAGAAATGGGTGTGTATGAAGGAATAGTAGTTCCAACAATATCATATGTTTGTGAGGCATGGGGTATAGAAAGTTTTGTGCGAATGAGGGTGGATGTGTTGGAAATGAAGTGTTTGAGGACAATTTGTTGTGTGAGGTGGTTTGATCGAGTAAGTAATGAAAGGGTAAGAGAGATGTGTGGAAATTAAAAGATTGTGGTTGAGAGAGCAGAAAAGTGTGCATTGAAAGGTTTGGACATTTAGAGAGAATGAGTGACGAAAAGTTAAGAGATAGGATATATGTGTCTGATGTGGAGGGAAAAAGGAGAAGCGGGAGACAAAAATGGAGGTGGAGGGATGGAGTGAAATATGTTTTGAGCGATCGGGGCTTACATTCTCCAAAGCAAACGCTTGATCCACACATCCTCTACCACTTATGAAACCACACTGTTCTTCCTCAATCTCATGCTCTTTGCCTGCTTTGACCCTCTCAATCAATACCCTCCCATATAATTTCCAAGATATACTCAACAAACTTATACCCCTGTAGTATGAACACTTACCTTTATCCCCTTTGCCTTTGTACAATGGTACTATGCATGCATTCCGCAAATACTCAGGCACTTTACCATGATCCATACATACACTGAATCCTTACCAACCAATCAACAACACAGTCATCCGTTTTTTAATTCAATCTATATCTATATCCAAACCCGCCGCCTTGTAGGCTTTCATCTTCCGTAAAGCTTTTACTACCGAGCCATTCTCCCTTACCCCTCTCACTTCGCACACAACCTGAACAAAATACACTATATTAGCCATTCTATCATCAAACACATTCAACAAACTTTCAAAATACTTACTTTATCTCCTTCTCATTTCATCACTACTTGTTATTACCTTTCCACTTGCCCCTTCACCGATGTTCTCTTGTCTTATGCACGTTCTTTATCTCTTTCCAAAACATCTTTTTATTCTCCATAAGATTTAATGATAATCTCACTCCAACTCTCATTTGCCCTCTTGTCACCTTTTGCACCTTTCTCTTGACCTCCTTCCGCTTTCTTTTATACATCACCCAGTTATTTGCACTACTTCCCTGCAAGTATCGCCTAAACGCCTTTCTTTTGTCTTTCACTAACAACCTTACTTCTTTATCCCACCACTCACTACCCTTTTTAATCTGCCCACCTCCCATCTTTCTCATCTATATGCTTCTTTTGCGCAAGCCATCACTGCCTCCCTAAATACATCCCATTCCTCACCCACTTCCCTTACATCATTTGCTCTCAACTTTTGCCATTCTACAGTCAATCTCTCCTGGTACTTCCTCACACTAGTCTTCTTACCAGGCTCACTAACTCTCACCTCTCTCTTCTCCCCAGCATTCTCTCTCTTTTTCTGGAAACCTATACAAATCTTAGCCCTCGCCTTTAAAAGACAGTGATCAAACATACCTCCGGCTGCCCCTCAGCACATTAACATCCAAAAGTTTCTCTTTTACACGGCTATCAATTGACATTTAATCCAATAACGCCTTTTGACCATCTCTCCTACTCGCATACGTATACTTATGTATATCTCTCTTTTTAAACCAGGTATTCCTAGTCACCAATCTTTTTTCAGCATGCAAATCGACAGGTTTTCCACAATTTCCATTTAGAACACTGAACACCACATATACACCAATTCTACCCTCCACTGCCACATTACTCACCATTGATTTGAAATCACCCATCACTGTAAACCGGTCTCATGCATCAAAGCTCTCTCACTCAGCTGCTCCCAAAACACTTGCGTCTCATGATCTTTCTTCTCATGACCAAGTGCATAGGCACCAATTATCACCCGTCTCTCTCCATCCACTTTCAGTTTTACCCACATGAATCTAGAATTTACTTTTTTGCACTCGATCACATACTCCCACAACTCCTGCCTTAGGAGTAGAGTTACTCCTTCCTTTGCTCTTATCCTCTTGCCAACCCCTAAGATTTTCCCAAACTACTCTTCCTCTTTACCTTGAGCTTTGTTTCACTTAGAGCCAAAACATATAAGTTTCTTTCCTCTAACATGCTACCTATGTTTCTTTCTTCTCATCTTGGTTACATATTTTATTCTATTTATTTATTTATTATACTTTATCGCTGTCTCCCGTGTTAGCAAGGTAACGTAAGGTAACAGACGAAAGAAAGGCCCAACCTGCTCACATACATATGAATATACATAAATGCACACACACGCACATATACATACTTATACATTTCAACGTATACATAAACATAAACACGCAGACATATACATACATACACATGTATACACTCATATTTGCTGCCCCCATCTATACCCGTCGCCACCCCGCCACACATGAGATGGCATCCCCCTCCCCCCGCGCGGGCTTGAGGTAGCACCAAGAAAAGACAACAAAGGCCACATTCATTCACACTCAGTCTCTAGTTGTCATGTGTAATGCACTGAAACCACAGCTCCCTTTCCACATCCAGACCCAACAAAGCTTTCCATGGTTAACCCCAGACGCCTCACAGGCCCTGGTTCAATGCATTGACATCAAGTCGACCCCGGTATATCACATCGTTCCAATTCAATCTATTCCCTGAACACCTTTCACCCTCCTGTATGTTCAGGCCCCGATCGCTCAAAATCTCTTTCACTCCATCCATCCACCTCCAATTTGGCATTCACCTCCCTAACAGCCCCATCCATAAACAAATTAAACAACCAGAGATATCTCACGCATCCCAGCTGCAAACCGACATTCAATGGGAACCAGTCACTTTCCTCTCTTCCTACTCGTACACATGCCTTACATCCTCGACAAAAACTTTTCACTTACCACCCACACAATATACTCTTAAAATCTTCCACAAAGCATCTCCATCAAATCTATCATATGCCTTCTATAAATCCATAAATGCTACATACAAATCCATCTGTTTTTCTAAGTATTTATTACATACATTCTTTAAAGCAAACACCTGATCCACACATCCTCTATCACTTTTGAAACCACACTGCTCTTCTCCAGTCTGATGCTCAGTACATGTTTTTACCCTCACAATCAATACCCTCCCATATAATTTCCCAGGGATACCCAAAAAACGTACACCCCTGTAATTTGAACGCTCACCTTTATCCCCTTTGCCTTTGTACAATGGCACTATGCATTAATTCCGCCAATCCTCAGGCACTTCACCATGAACCATATATACACTGAATATCCTTACCAAACCGTCAACAACAGAGTCACCACCATCCAAACCCGCCGCCTGCCGACATTCATCTTCCGAAAAGCTTTCACGACAATTTCTCTTTACCAAACCATTCTCTCTGACCCTATCACTTCACACAACACTTCGACCAAAACACCCTATATCTGCCACTCTATCATCAAACACATTCAACAAACCTTCAAATTACTCACTCCATCTCCTTCTCACTTCACCACTACTTGTTATTACCTCCCCATTAACCCCCTTCACCGATGTTCTCATTTGTTCTCTTGTCTTACGCACTTTATTTACCTCCTTCCAAAACATCTTTTTATTTTCTCTAAAATTTAATGATACTCTCTCTCACCCCAACTCTTATTTGCCCTCTTTTCCAGCTCTTGCACCTTTCTCTTGACCTCCTGCCTCTTTCTTTTATACATCTCCCAATCATTCGCACCAATTCCCTCCAAAAATTGTCCAAACGCCTCTATCTTCTCTTTCATTAACAATCTTACTTCTTCATCCCACCACTCGCGCCCCTTTCTAATCTGCCCACCTCTCATCTTTCTCATGCCACATGCATCTTTTGCGCAAGCCATCACTGCTTCCCTAAATACGTCCCATTCCACCCCCACTCACGTCATTTGCTCTCACCTTTTTCCATTCTGCACTCAGTCGCTCCTGGGACTTCCTCACACAAGTCTCCTTTCCAAGCTCACTTACCCTCACCACTCTCTTCACCGCAACATTCTCTCTTCTTTTCTGAAAACCACTATAAATCTTCACCTTCGCCTCCATAAGATAATGGACAAACATCCCTCCAGCTCCCCTCTCAGCACATTAACATCCAAAAGTCTCTCTTTCATGCGCCTATCAATTAACACGTAATTCAATAACGCTGTCTGGCCATCTCTCCTGCTTACATACGTATACTTATGTGTATCTCTCTTTTTAAACCAGGTATTCCCAATCACCAGTTCTTTTTCAGCACACAGATCTACAAGCTCTTCACCATTTCCATTTACAACACTGAACACCCCATGTACCCCTATATATATATATATATATATCTTTCTTTTTTTCTTTCAAACATTCGCCATTTCCCGCGTTAGCAAGGTAGCGTTAAGAACAGAGGACTTGGCCTCTGAGGGAATATCCTCACCTGGCCCCCTTCTCTGTTCCTTCTTTTGGAAAATTAAAAAAAAAAAACAAGAGGGGAGGACTTCCAGCCCCCGTTCCCTCCTCTTTTAGTCGCCTTCTACGGCACGCAGGGAATACGTGGGAAGTATTCTTTCTCCCCTATCCCCTGGGATAATATATACATATTATAGAGATGGAAAGCAAAAAGGTGTTTTTCATGAATGTACTGGAAAAGTTGAGGTCCAGATAAACTTTTGGTCTGTCAAGGCTATATTATGGCGGATGACCAACTACCTACCCTCATGTATCCAAGATATGGGTGTACTTTGTGTAATGAAGACAATTGAGAAACATCATAAGCCAATATTCCAGTTTCATGATAAGAGAAGTGGACCAGGCAGTATGATACAGTGGTTAAATAGATGAAAACTACTATTGACGTTTCTGTAAATAAATTATACATTTCCTTTTTCCATAGCCAGAGGTTGAACCATTATGTGACATTCATTTTTCATTTCATTTCAAGCTAGAAGTTTCAGTTTTCTAAATTATTTCTTACATTTTTCATATGTATATATATATATATATATATATATATATATATATATATATATATATATATATATATATATATATATATATATATATATATATATGTGTGTATATGTGTGTATATGTGTGTATGTGTATATATATATATATATATATATATATATATATATATATATATATATATATATATATATATATATATATTATCCCTGGGGATAGGGGTGAAAGAATATGCACTTTATTCGTGTATATATATATATATATATATATATATATATATATATATATATATATATATATATATATATATTTTTTTTTTTTTTTGCTTTGTCGCTGTCTCCCGCGTTTGCGAGGTAGCGCAAGGAAACAGACGAAAGAAATGGCCCAACCCACCCCCATACACATGCCTTGATTCAATCCACTGACAGCACGTCAACCCCGGTATACCACATCGCTCCAATTCACTCTATTCTTTGCCCTCCTTTCACCCTCCTGCATGTTCAGGCCCCGATCACACAAAATCTTTTTCACTCCATCTTTCCACCTCCAATTTGGTCTCCCTTTTCTCGTCGTTCCCTCCACCTCCGACACATATATCCTCTTGGTCAATCTTTCCTCACTCATTCTCTCCATGTGACCAAACCATTTCAAAACACCCTCTTCTGCTCTCTCAACCACGCTCTTTTTATTTCCACACATCTCTCTTACCCTTACGTTACTTACTCGATCAAACCACCTCACACCACACATTGGCCTCAAACATCTCATTTCCAGCACATCCATCCTCCTGCACACAACTCTATCCATAGTCCACGCCTCGCAACCATACAACATTGTTGGAACCACTATTCCTTCAAACATACCCATTTTTGCTTTCCGAGATAATGTTCTCGACTTCCAAACATTATTCAAGGCTCCCAGAATTTTCGCCCCCTCCCCCACCCTATGATCCACTTCCGCTTCCATGGTTCCATCCGCTGCCAGATCCACTCCCAGATATCTAAAACACTTCACTTCCTCCAGTTTTTCTCCATTCAAACTCACCTCCCAATTGAATTGACCCTCAACCCTACTGTACCTAATAACCTTGCTCTTATTCACATTTACTCTTAACTTTCTTCTTTCACACACGTTACCAAACTCAGTCACCAGCTTCTGCAGTTTCTCACATGAATCAGCCACCAGCGCTGTATCATCAGCGAACAACAACTGACTCACTTCCCAAGCTCTCTCATCCCCAACAGACTTCATACTTGCCCCTCTTTCCAAAACTCTTGCATTCACCTTCCTAACAACCCCATCCATAAACAAATTAAACAACCATGGAGACATCACACATCCCTGCCGCAAACCTACATTCACTGAGAACCAATCACTTTCCTCTCTTCCTACACGTACACATGCCTTACATCCTCGATAAAAACTTTTCACTGCTTCTAACAACTTGCCTCCCACACCATATATTCTTAATACCTTCCACAGAGCATCTCTATCAACTCTATCATATGCCTTCTCCAGATCCATAAATGCTACATACAAATCCATTTGCTTTTCTAAGTATTTCTCACATACATTCTTCAAAGCAAACACCTGATCCACACATCCTCTACCACTTCTGAAACCACACTGCTCTTCCCCAATCTGATGCTCTGTACATGCCTTCACCCTCTCAATCAATACCCTCCCATATAATTTGCCAGGAATACTCAACAAACTTATACCTCTGTAATTTGAGCACTCACTCTTATCCCCTTTGCCTTTGTACAATGGCACTATGCACGCATTCCGCCAATCCTCAGGCACCTCACCATGAGTCATACATACATTAAATAACCTTACCAACCAGTCAACAATACAGTCACCCCCTTTTTTAATAAATTCCACTGCAATACCATCCAAACCTGCTGCCTTGCCGGCTTTCATCTTCCGCAAAGCTTTTACTACCTCTTCTCTGTTTACCAACTCATTTTCCCTAACCCTCGCACTTTGCACACCACCTCGACCAAGACACCCTATATCTGCCACTCTATCATCAAACACATTCAACAAACCTTCAAAATACTCACTCCATCTCCTTCTCACATCACCATATATATATATATATATATATATATATATATATATATATATATATATATATATATATATATATATATATATATATATAGACAATTGCAAATATGCATTCAACATATGTATACAACAATAAACGCAGATTAAAGGAGGAATTACTAAATGCTGAGAGCATAGAGAAGTTTAAAAGCTGCATGAAAATAGAGAATGTTGAAGAAGTGGGGCCTTACGAGCATATGGGTGAATGCGAGTAGATAATCACACACACACACACACACACACACACAAGCACACACACACACATATACATATTGGGTGAGGAAATAATAGACGCAGATAACACATACAAAATCATATCATATCTCTGGCTGCCTATAGTTCAGCATGTCGATCTGAACTCTCTCTCTCTCTCTCACACACACACACACACACAAACACACACACACACACGCAAACACACACAGATATCAAAAATTGGAGTGAGCATTATTTGGCATACCATCTTTACAAAAGAGTGTCTAACTTCAAACGTACACGCACTTAAGGGGATTACATGAAGTCACAAGGTTTCTTTCTATCTCAGTGAACAAAACGTTTGTCTGTTTCTTTCGTGGTGACATAATGAGACACGTCTGACTTCGCTTTCCTTCTCCGTACCTGCTAAGCATGGGAACAAACCTATTTGTGAAACACAAATACTTCACTGAAGACGTAGAAATTGATATTCCACTGTACACCAACGAATTATCGTCGTTACTGTTAACTAAAGTCTTGCCTTAGTAGTGTAGTATCAAGGATCATATGTTCACAACACAACACTCGACTGTGTAGTTGCCAGGCGTATGAGAGTTTGATTTCATCTATTTAAGAAATTGCATAATATGCATGCTAATAGTTAGGTATATATGTATATCTGCATATTTCATATATAGAAGAGATAAAAAAGATTTTATAATGGCAGCCAACGTTAAGCCTGAGTTAAGGAATGTGGTGTAATCACAAAGAACTGAATTCGTGACGTCATGGTGATACGGCCAGGATGATTCATATACCAAGTGATCGATCACGTGATGAGACAAGACGAGCACAGCTCTCTACTGTACGTGTTACACTACTAGCGCACCCATACCTTAGTCATGGCTCATCTACAAAGTTCGCCTACGAAGGGGCGTATGGCGATGCCGTGGCCTCTGGTGGAAAGTAATTGGCGGATAGGCTGAAGAGGAAGAGGCAGCGACACCACAGTGCCTCGGTACTATCATACGTACAGCCTGTCAGGTTTTCCGATGTTCACTACAAAAAAGCGCACTTTACACCTCCAGCTCTGCCAGGTCGCCTCTCTCATCAGCTCCAATATCCTAACTAAGGCGCCCGTATGATCGGGTATTCCGTCTCTAGGGATACACAAGCGAATCAGGAGTCATCAGGTAGGATTTGATTGATGGTATCCAGGTCAGTAGGACCTACCTTACATAGTGGATCTTAAATATGAGTGCTAACAGCAGGACTGATACTGAGGACGCTCAATACTGAACGGTCTACATTCAGAACTGCCATGTTGTATCATTGGGAGGGTTCCAGTCTCAGGGAAACCAAATAACATGGAGAAGTTTCAGATTTATGGCCCCCATGTCGTTCTTGGAATTGCTCAGCCTTAAGTAGGCACCCAAGTACAACATACTTTATTGTAGAGACGTACATTACATATTCCTGTATACAGCAGCATAAAACTATCACATTACATTTATCGACTCTAACATTCTTCAGATGGGAAGATATGGTGAAATTGTATAAATAGATGCAGACACCACTTGTATGGTAACAAAAAATATAATGGCGTAACAGATCACATTATTGAATTATACGAACAAAAATATAGAATAAAGTTTCTTTATTATATGATTTATGTTTTGCTCAGAGAGAATATTGTTTTTCAGGTTGGGTGAATAACGGTTATATTATGGTACTTGAGGCGAGCTTCAGGAAGGACTACGACGCTGATGGATCACTGCGAAGCTGCAGCAATCCTCAGGCACTTCACCATGATCCATACATACAGTGAAGATCCTCACCAACCAATAAACAAATAAATTAAACAGATACCTTCTAAACCCGCCGCCTTGCCGGATTTTATCTTCCGCAAAGCTTTCACCACCTCTTCTCTCTTAACCAAACAATTCTCGCCTGTCTCTTACTTCGCACACCATCCCGACCAAAGAATCTTACATCTGCCTCTCTATCATCTAACACATTCCACAAGCCTTGAAAATACTCACTCCATCTCTTTCTCAATTCATCAGTACGTTATTATCACTTCCTCCTTGCCCCCTTCACGCACGTTTTTTACCTCCTACCAAAATATCTTTTTATCTTCCTTCAAGTTTAATCATATTTTTTCACCCCAACTCTCATTTGCCTTTGTGTTTGAACCCTTGCACCTTCCTCTTGACCTGATGCCGCTTTCTTTGGTACATCTATCAGTCATTTATTCATACTTGCTCGCCTTCATCCATTTCCGGTGCCAACCTGCACCACTGGAAACACCATCGCCATCACCTTCTTCAGCGATGTAGCGCAAGGAAACAGACGAAGAAAGGCCACATATGCTCACACTCATTTTCTAGCTGTCATGTGTAATGCACCGAAACCACAGCTCACTTTGCACATCCAGGCCCCACACACCTTTCCATCGTTTACCCAAGACGTTTCACATGTCCTGTTTCAGTCCAGTGCCTGCACGTCGACCTCAGTATACCATACCGTTCCAATTCACTCTATCACGTGCACACTTTTCACTCTCCTGCATGTTCAGGCTCCGATCACTCAATATCTTTTTCACTCCACCCTTCTACCTCTACTTGGTCTCCTGCTTCTCCTTGTTCCCTCCATCTCTGACACATATCTTTTTTGTCAAATCTTATTCACTCATTCTCTCCATACGTCCAAACCATTTCGACACACCCTCTTGTGCTTTCTCAACCACGCTCTTTCTATTACCACACATCTCTCAGTCATTCAAAACTTACTCGATCAAACCACCTCACACCAGATCATTAACCCTAGTCTTTGTGTCCTTTTAAGATTATCCTCGTACTTAAAATCTGTGTTTACCTTGTGTATGCTCTTCTCGGTATATTGTTTTGCATTTGACTGCAACTCATTTAGTGAAATATTAGTTATTACTTTCATTCTTCTTTTTATTATTATCATTATTATTATTATTATTATTATTATTATTATTATTATTATTATTATTATTATTATTGTTGTTATTATTATCATTATTATTATTATTATTATTATCATTATTATTATTATTAACATTATTATCTTCATTCATTATTAGTATCATTATCATTATCATTATTACTGTTATAGTTATTATCATCATTATTATTCTTATTATCACCTATAATATCATTGTTATTATCATTATCATTATTATCGTATAAACGAACACACACAAACTGTCAAATGAACGTTCACGTAATGATACGCTTGTCTTTGCAAACAAAACGTTTCTCTCTCAAAATTCTTTGAGATGACCTCATGTGACTACCTTATGTGTAGCCGCTTGCCTACCTGCTGCCACCTGATGTAAATTTGTATTTTTTCCTTTAGATTTGAGCGTGGGCTAACTGCACTAAAGTTTACATTATGAAGTATTCAATATATATTCAGCTAATAATTTCTCTTGATGATATGCATTATCTTACCAGGGTAGTGCAACTCCAAAACTCACATCCATACAGTACGACACTTTCGACGGTGGGGCTGCCAACCACCGGAACGATTTGTCTCTCATGACAAAGATTAATTGTTTCTAGCGAAACAGATTCAGTAATATTGTGCATATTATCAAGTGTACGTATCTGCAAACATGTTCACATGAAAATGAATATGTTAAGAAGCAGAACAGATCATGAGAAAAACAGGTTATAACATGAACTCTTAAGCCTAGGGTTACGGTGATCATAGCTACGTCATAGTGACGTCAGTGGGATATCCCCACTCTCCTCAATAAATACAAGAGACGATCAGACTCCGCAACAGTTGTGTGGTGCACTTCCATCGAGACAAGCACTCCTCGCTACTGCACCTGTTACACTACTAGCACGTCCTCACTTTGGTCATGGCTCACCTATTGGGATCACCGACGGAGGAACGTGAGGCAATGCCGTGGCCTCTGACGGAGGAGGAATTGGCGGAGAGGTTGAGGATGGAGAGGCAACGACACCACAGTCCCTCGGCACCAATATACGTGCAGCCTGTTAGGTTTGCGGAGGTCTATTACCAAAAGGTGTACTTCACTCCACCAACGCTGCCAAGCGGCCCGTCCCACCAGCATCACTACCCTAACTTGGCCCACACCCTAGCGCCCGTGTGAGAGGACACTGCATCCTGGGGGACAGGTGAAATGTATGAACTGACCAATGGAGTCCAAATCAGTGGGACCTGAGTGACGTATTGATATGGCTCACAGGAAACGGCAAGATTGTTGCTGAGGACGCTCTCCCGTGTATCAAGTCTATGGAGTTTCAGACATGGCTAGTATGTTCCATAGGATGCTCAAGCTTCCAGATATAGGATCACCACATTGTAACACTGGAGAAGTTCCTGATACAGGGCCATGATGTTGTAACTCTGGAGAAGTTTCACGCAAATGGTCACCTTGCTGTAATATTGGAGAAGTTCTAGACACAAGGCGACTAGTTCCTAGACACACTGGACTAGTTCCACTCACACAGGACCACCATCCTGTTATACTCAACAATTTCAACCAACAAATACGTTGAGCAACAGAATCTTTGGCAAGCGTCCATCGTTCTGCTGAGGTACATATCCATGTACTCAGAAACATGCTATAATCACAGTGGATATTGGGCAAAATACTATGTAGTGCTAAGTGAATGGCATGACTAATCTTCTCACACAGGTTTTGAGTATTAAACTTCAAACAATAAATTCTCCTCACGCCATGGTTTTTATGTTTTCCTTTGGGAAATTATTGTTTTTATTTAGGTAAATAAAGGTTATACGACAGATCTTACCTGGGGCGAGATTCAAGAAGGCTCTCTGCCCCTATGGACGACGAGGCTGAGGAATCATGACGAAGCTGAAGCACAGTGAACGGTGATAGACTTATATCCTGTTCCTTGTTGAGTGTTGGTTTAAGTCGATGTACATTAATGTGTGCTAATAGGTGACAGGGAGAAAGAAACGCACAGACATCGCATAGATTTATGTATTCGTTGCTTTACTTTTAGTATTTAATGGAATTCCTCTTAATATCAAGGTTTTCATAATCAAGTGAATATCCAAGAAACTCGATACCTTCAGCACCATCTATGTGACACCTTTGCTACAAATAGCAACTTTAGTATCAAGTTCCAAGTTTTAGTTGTTGCAAGAGACACGCAAAACTTTTCATGAACCACACTGGCACAACAGCTAATGTGAATCATTCCCAGTTAATCAGGTCTCCAACGGAAACTGATACCTGAACAGTGTTTTAATGCCCATTGTTTTATCACGAAGAATAAATGCAAACATGTCATTAGCTATCACTGCAACCTGTATTTTTCTGAGGTAGGAAAGAGAAGCCCATCTTTACATTTAGGGTGTATGTAGTATGATGTTCATTATAGCAGGACGGTGTTATTTATGGAAAGATATGAGCAGCCAGGAGTGCTTGATTTCAGACTCACCCGTACTCATTGTCTTTCACGTTTAAGTCATTCCTTACTAACAGTATGTTGTAATCAAAGTCATTTCTTTTATGATCGATTAAGTGCTAAAGTATTTCGTTCATATTCTCTGTCCAGTTTTATGGGAGAAATGTTAAAAAGTAAAACAGAAGGAAAGAAAGTGAAGACAAGTAAACTGTTCACGTCCCTCGTCAATTCTCCCTTACAACAATAACCCTATCCCAGATATATCTGAATATTTTGTCAGTCACAGTAATAAAATGGTTGGCAAGAATAAAGATATTAAAACAAGAAGGATACAGAAGTAGGACTCATGCGTGGTACATATAGGAGGAAAGGTTACGAATAGCCAAGAAGGCAAGTATCAATTAGAGAAAATAAAACGAGAAGTCATGGCACAAAGAGGGTAAGATGATTCCAGCCAACACTTTAACTTTCGTCAGTTAGGATGGTCGTATTTCCCTACTCCAAAAATCTACAACTAAAAATAGAAAATACTGTGGCAGTATCAGATAGAGCTTGATTAGATGGGACTACATGGATAATCATACGACCACTTACCGTGGATAGAGAGATGTCAGGGACGAAGTAGCTGGGAGTGGCCGAGGTTTGACACCTTCACAACATCAATCACTTTATCTGCATCCTCAACGGTCAAGTGACTGCAATGACCTACAGAGTACCATAGGAAAATGCAGAAGATCCAATGATGAAAATGGAAGTGTAAGAAGGTGGGCCTCATCAGCGTAAAACTCTTGCCTCATACCTTGTAACAGGATTTAACTCATAGAAATAAACAGTTACACGTAAGGCCACATACATTCTTATATGAGGAAAAGTTGATATGAGGCTTTAAAAGTGTACATCTTGCTTCTTTATGTAATAATAAGCAATTACGCACAAACAGAAACAAACAGAATTACATTAACTAAAACCAATTTCGATAAACACAGATATGAATATGTGAAAAACTCTTATGAAGAAATAAACTTACACACACACACACACACACACACACACACAAGATGCAACATGAAATCACAGCGAGCATGTTTCTGTCTGCTTCTTGGAAGCAGGTACCTATGCACTCCTCCTCCTGTACGATGCCAGCTTATCTTGTGGCTAAAACGTGATATCTTTGCATCATTGGTAAACACAAATCAGTTCATCTTTTGTCTAAGGTTTATATTATAAATAATTGTCCTTAATGGTAACTAGAAGCATGAAAATGCAGAAGACACCAAATAATTGATACTTATTCTACAGTACAACATAGTTGACAATGCGGTTGCCAGACGTATGATAACCCTTTCTATGAAGAAATTACACAGTAGCCATGTCACCCTGTATGTTTGTGTAGGTGAGTTTGTGTTTGTGCGCGTTTTGTGATCATCCATTCACGAGAATGTATAGCCAACAATTTCTGTGGTTAGGGAACATGGTGCAAACCTAGTCTGTGTTAATAATGACGTCATGGGATATCCTCACCCTGTTCTATAAATACAAGGGACGCTCGAACCAACTTGTCAACAATGCCCAGAAATTTTAAAGATAGAAAATTCATTTCTCTGATGCCATAGATTCAATCAACATAGGAAAATGTAATAGATTATTACAACAAAACACATGTTTTAACATATTTTAACTCGAGTACTATTGACAAATTGATGGTCTTTCTCAGAACAGGATTAAGCAAGATACGATGATATCAAAAATTATGTAAGGCATTTCGTGAATTGCTCTCTGTGGCGGGTTGCCTTCGGTGTGAGGCTCCTCCTACTTGGGCTACTAGCATGGCGGGTGGACATGTCCGCTAATTAGGCGGTGGGCCATGAGATTATGGGGTACGCTCCGTGTTAGCTGCTCAATTGGGTTGAACCATCGGGCCTCTGAACAAATTATATTCTGTGTATGACGTGGTGGAGGACTATCTCTAGTCTGTTCTATCTCTTCGCACTCTTGGGTAAATTGCATCTGTGGGTCTGTGCCGACTGGGCGGTGTTTGCTGCCACGTTGGATCAATAACCACAAAATTTTTTCTTTCCATGATTTTTTCTAATTATTTTTTTTTCTTTTTTTTTGTCGCTGTCTCCCGCGTTTGCGAGGTAGCGCAAGGAAACAGACGAAAGAAATGGCCCAATCCACCCCCATACACATGTATATACATACGTCCACACACGCAAATATACATACCTACACAGCTTTCCATGGTTTACCCCAGACGCTTCACAAGCCCCGATTCAATCCACTGACAGAACGTCAACCCCGGTATACCACATCGCTCCAATTCACTCTATTCCTTGCCCTCCTTTCACCCTCCTGCATGTTCAGGCCCCGATCACACAAAATCTTTTTCACTCCATCTTTCCACCTCCAATTTGGTCTCCCTCCTGTCCACGTTCCCTCCACCTCCGACACATATATCCTCTTGGTCAATCTTTCCTCACTCATTCTCTCCATGTGCCCAAACCATTTCAAAACACCCTCTTCTGCTCTCTCAACCACGCTCTTTTTATTTCCACACATCTCTCTTACCCTTACGTTACTTACTCGATCAAACCACCTCACACCACACATTGTCCTCAAACATCTCATTTCCAGCACATCCATCCTCCTGCGCACAACTCTATCCATATCCCACGCCTCGCAACCATACAACATTGTTGGAACCACTATTCCTTCAAACATACCCATTTTTGCTTTCCGAGATAATGTTCTCGACTTCCACACATTCTTCAAGGCTCCCAGAATTTTCGCCCCCTCCCCCACCCTATGATCCACTTCCGCTTCCATGGTTCCATTCGCTGCCAGATCCACTCCCAGATATCTAAAACACTTCACTTCCTCCAGTTTTTCTCCATTGAAACTCACCTCCCAATTGACTTGACCCTCAACCCTACTGTACCTAATAACCTTGCTCTTATTCACATTTACTCTTAACTTTCTTCTTTCACACACTTTACCAAACTCAGTCACCAGCTTCTGCAGTTTCTCACATGAATCAGCCACCAGCGCTGTATCATCAGCGAACAACAACTGACTCACTTCCCAAGCTCTCTCATCCCCAACAGACTTCATACTTGCCCCTCTTTCCAAAACTCTTGCATTCACCTTCCTAACAACCCCATCCATAAACAAATTAAACAACCATGGAGACATCACACACCCCTGCCGCAAACCTACATTCACTGAGAACCAATCACTTTCCTCTCTTCCTACACGTACACATGCCTTACATCCTCGATAAAAACTTTTCACTGCTTCTAACAACTTGCCTCCCACACCATATATTCTTAATACCTTCCACAGAGCATCTCTATCAACTCTATCATATGCCTTCTCCAGATCCATAAATGCTACATACAAATCCATTTGCTTTTCAAAGTATTTCTCACATACATTCTTGAAAGCAAACACCTGATCCACACATCCTCTACCACTTCTGAAACCACACTGCTCTTCCCCAATCTGATGCTCTGTACATGCCTTCACCCTCTCAATCAATACCCTCCCATATAATTTACCAGAAATACTCAACAAACTTGTATACATATCAACATATATATATATATATATATATATATATATATATATATATATATATATATATATATATATATATATATATATATATATATATATATATATATATATATATTATTTTTTTATATTATACTTTGTCGATGTCTCCCGCGTTTGCGAGGTAGCGCAAGGAAACAGACGAAAGAAATGGCCCAACCCCCCCCATACACATGTATATACATACGTCCACACACGCAAATATACACACCTACACAGCTTTCCATGGTTTACCCCAGACGCTTCACATGCCTTGATTCAATCCACTGACAGCACGTCAACCCCGGTATACCACATCGCTCCAATTCACTCTATTCCTTGCCCTCCTTTCACCCTCCTGTATGTTCAGGCCCCGATCACACAAAATCTTTTTCACTCCATCTTTCCACCTCCAATTTGGTCTCCCTCTTCTCCTCGTTCCCTCCACCTCCGACACATATATCCTCTTGGTCAATCTTTCCTCACTCATTCTCTCCATGTGCCCAAACCACTTCAAAACACCCTCTTCTGCTCTCTCAACCACGCTCTTTTTATTTCCACACATCTCTCTTACCCTTACGTTACTCACTCGATCAAACCACCTCACACCACACATTGTCCTCAAACATCTCATTTCCAGCACATCCATCCTCCTGCGCACTACTCTATTCATAGCCCACGCCTCGCAACCATACAACATTGTTGGAACCACTATTCCTTCAAACATACCCATTTTTGCTTTCCGAGATAATGTTCTCGACTTCCACACATTCTTCAAGGCCCCCAGAATTTTCGCCCCCTCCCCCACCCTATGATCCACTTCCGCTTTCATGGTTCCATCCGCTGCCAGATCCACTCCCAGATATCTAAAACACTTCACTTCCTCCAGTTTTTCTCCATTCAAACTCACCTCCCAATTGACTTGACCCTCAACCCTACTGTACCTAATAACCTTGCTCTTATTCACATTTACTCTTAACTTTCTTCTTCCACACACTTTACCAAACTCAGTCACCAGCTTCTGCAGTTTCTCACATGAATCAGCCACCAGCGCTGTATCATCAGCGAACAACAACTGACTCACTTCCCAAGCTCTCTCATCCCCAACAGACTTCATACTTGTCCCTCATATATATATATATATATATATATATATATATATATATATATATATATATATATATATATATTTTTTTTTTATACTTTGTCGCTGTCTCCCGCGTTTGCGAGGTAGCGCAAGGAAACAGACGAAAGAAATGGCCCACCCCCCCCCATACACATGTATATACATACGTCCACACACGCAAATATACATACCTACACAGCTTTCCATGGTTTACCCCAGACGCTTCACATGCCCTGCTTCAATCCACTGACAGCACGTCAACCCCGGTATACCACATCGCTCCAATTCACTCTATTCCTTGCCCTCCTTTCACCCTCCTGCATGTTCAGGCCCCGATCACACAAAATCTTTTTCACTCCATCTTTCCACCTCCAATTTGGTCTCCCTCTTCTCCTTGTTCCCTCCACCTCCGACACATATATCCTCTTGGTCAATCTTTCCTCACTCATTCCTCTCCATGTGCCCAAACCACTTCAAAACACCCTCTTCTGCTCTCTCAACCACGCTCTTTTTATTTCCACACATCTCTCTTACACTTACGTTACTCACTCGATCAAACCACCTCACACCACACATTGTCCTCAAACATCTCATTTCCAGCACATCCATCCTCCTGCGCACCACTCTATCCATAGCCCACGCCTCGCAACCATACAACATTGTTGGAACCACTATTCCTTCAAACATACCCATTTTTGCTTTCCGAGATAATGTTCTCGACTTCCACACATTCTTCAAGGCTCCCAGGATTTTCGCCCCCTCCCCCACCTTATGATCCACTTCCGCTTCCATGGTTCCATCCGCTGCCAGATCCACTCCCAGATATCTAAAACACTTCACTTCCTCCAGTTTTTCTCCATTCAAACTCACCTCCCAATTGACTTGACCCTCAACCCTACTGTACCTAATAACCTTGCTCTTATTCACATTTACTCTTAACTTTCTTCTTCCACACACTTTTCCAAACTCAGTCACCAGCTTCTGCAGTTTCTCACATGAATCAGCCACCAGCGCTGTATCATCAGCGAACAACAACTGACTCACTTCCCAAGCTCTCTCATCCCCAACAGACTTCATACTTGCCCCTCTTTCCAAAACTCTTCCATTCACCTCCCTAACAACCCCATCCATAAACAAATTAAACAACCATGGAGACATCACACACCCCTGCCGCAAACCTACATTCACTGAGAACCAATCACTTTCCTCTCTTCCTACACGTACACATTATATTTATCTTTATTATGAGAATATCAGAATTATACTGTTTTCTATTTTTCCTTTTTCTTCTAGAATAGGCAATTGAGGATAATGACTTTAATCACGTATTAAATAGGGTTGCAGGCGTAATCACCTTCCTCATTGGTCCATGGCCGTAGAAGCCAACAAACAAAACCAAACAGTTGTCTGGTTAGGATTGAGAGGCAGCGACAACACAGTCCCTCAGCACCAATATACGAGCAGCCTGTTACGTTTCCGGGCGTCCACTACAGGAAAGTGTACTTCACACCTCCAACGCTACCAAGAAGCACTTCCCACAAGCACTACTACCCTAATATCTCCAACGCTCTGGCGTTGCCTCTAGGGAAACAGCCGGGCCAGAAGTCACTCATAGGAAGTGACTGATGGTGTGCTGGTCAGTAATGGATTAGTGTTAACAACAGGACAGCCGCTGAGAAGGCTCCGACATGCCTCATTATCATGGAGCTCCAGACACTGGGTCGCTATGTTGTAACACAGGAGAAGTGCAAAACACAGGGTCAGCATGTAACACTACAGACGTTTGAGACACAGCGTCACCACGTTGTAACACTGTTCCAGACACAGGGACAACATATTGTAACACTGGAGGAGTTTAAGACAAAACACCACCATGTTGTGACGCTGGAGATGTTCAAGATAGAAGGCCGCCATGTTGCAAGATCGAGAAGTTCAGAACATATGTTCAGCATAACAGCTCGACCGTCAGTTAGTACTTAAGTGCATCTAATTATCTGAGTCTATGTTCCATATTCAAGAACCTAAAGCTACATTGTAAATGTGTGTGTGTGTGTGTGTGTGTGTGTGTGTGTGTGTGTGTGTGTGTGTGTAAGCGCTTCCAATCCTCGCAGAGAGAAGCTATAACATTCTTTAGTGAAAGTAATTCGTTTGACCAAGGAAGCTAAAATCATAGATGGAACATCCTGGATGAAGAATTGTTAGAAGCGCGTAAAGAATAAGCAATCAAGAATGACAGGCAACAAAGACCTTTGATATGGAAAGCGATGTTCATTTTCAAGATTTTATGGGAGAGTAAATGAAATATTGGCTTACAAAACCAGAAACATAAACCATGAAACGGAGTTTAACCATCTGAGTCACACATCATTAATATCCGGTGATCAGTTGTGGTCACAAAACTGGATCAAATACGAAAAAAATAACCAGAAAGAATATAACAAAAATGCCACAGAACTAATTCTGTTACTTAGAAATAAGCTTTGTGAGGAAAATATAGATAGTTGATTTCACTTTATGCAGTGCAAAGATTAAAGGAAAACATAATACGATGTTGCGCAAACGTTATATCAACCATAGAGCTGTTGAAGATGGGAATAAGCTACCACCATTGGATGTTACTGCTGGGGTCTTCGTTATCTTTAAGTCACGGTAAGAGAAATACATGAATCATATCAATTATCAATAAGCAAGTTTGTTTATGAAGGAAAAATACATACTTAGCAGTATCCCCATTGGGTATAAGTGCAGTGGAATATTCCCGTTTACATTTTTCGATAAAATCTTAACTGTATCTTACCCTGTACATAATGTATAGTGCCCATGTAAGGTATTTTCCAAGCTGCTTGCGTACTAGAGGATGAGGTGGCGAGTCGCTTCTAGATTCTCTCTCTCTCTCTCTCTCTCTCTCTCTCTCTCTCTCTCTCTCTCTCTCTCTCTCTCTCTCTCTCTCTCTCTCTCTCTCTCTCTCTCTCTCTACATCTACCTATCTATCTATCTCTTTCTCATGTATTTGCTGTCTATAATGATATTACTGTTCCTCAATAGACAAACTTGGCGAGGAGAATGATATGTCCTGTTATCTGTCGTTCCCGTCTATCTCCAATAACTGTCTTCCTCCTAAAGTCTTTTAAGTGTCGGATATACAGACACTTCAGCTCTAATTAATCCCTGCAATATTATATAGTTTACCGTATCTCATTTACTCTTGTCGGTATATATGGTCACGACTGAGGCATTATATTTCCTGCGTCAAGTAAATTTCTAAAAATACATATTCATATATCTTTTATGTACGTACCCCACGAGAAATTGCCATGAAAGAATCCTGGTGTACCTAGGCGTACAGTAGACGCGAGGCGTGGGCTATATATAGAGTTGTGCGGAGGAGGGTGGATGTGCTGGAAATGAGATGTTTGAGGACAATATGTGTTGTGAGGTGGTTGGATCGAGTAAGTAATGAAAGGGTAAGAGAGATGTGTGGTTGTAAAAAGAGTGTCGTTGAGAGAGCAGAGGAGGGTGTTTTGAAATGGTTTGGTCGCATGGAGAGAATGAATGAGGAAAGATTGACAAAGAGGATATATGTGTCGGAGGTGGAGGGAACGAGGAGAAGTGGGAGACCAAATTGGAGGTGGAAAGATGGAGTAAAAAAGATTTTGAGAGATCGGGGCCTGAACATGCAGGAGGGTGAAAGGCATGGAAGGAATAGTGCGAATTGGAACGATGTGGTATACCGTGGTCGACGTGCTGTTAATGGATCGAACCAGGGCATGTGAAGCGTCTGGGGTAAACCTTGGAAAGTTTGTGGGGCCTGGATGTGGAAGGTGAGCTGTGGTTTCGGTGCATTATACATGATAGCTTGAGACTGAGTGTGAACGAATGTGGCTTTTGCTGTCTTTTCCTAGCACTACCTCGTGCACATGCGGGGGAGGGGGTTTTCATTTCATGTGTGGCGGGGTGGCGACGGAAATGAATAAGGGCTGACATTATGAATTGTGTACATGTGTATATATGTATATGTCTATGCGTGTATGTATATGTATACGTCTAGATGTATAGGTGTGTATATGTGCGTGTGTGGACGTGTATATATATACATGTGTATGTGCGTGGGTTGGGCCATTCTTTCGTCTGTTTCCTTCGCTAACGCGGGAAACAGCGACAAAGTAGGATAATAAATATATATATATATATATATATATATATATATATA
The DNA here is from genome assembly GCF_036320965.1 of Panulirus ornatus. Taxonomy (NCBI): domain Eukaryota; kingdom Metazoa; phylum Arthropoda; class Malacostraca; order Decapoda; family Palinuridae; genus Panulirus; species Panulirus ornatus. The sequence goes on along the minus strand of NC_092251.1, from coordinate 17,811,004 downwards.
TATATATATATATATATATATATATATATATATATATCCCCCATTTTAAAAAGTTAAAAAAAAATACAAGGAGGGGAGGATTTCTGGCCCCCCGCTCCCGTCCCCTCTAGTCGCTTTCTACGACACGCGAGGAATGCGTGGGAAGTATTCTTTCACCCCTATCCCCAGGGATAATATACATATATATATATATACACATACATACACATACACACACACGCACATATACACACACACACACATACATATATATACATATGAAAAATGTAAGAAACAATTTAGAAAACTGAAACTTCTAGCTTGAAATGAAAAGAAAAAATGAATGTCACATAATGGTTCAACCTCTGGCTATGGAAAAAGGAAATGTTTAATTCATTTACACAAAAGTCAATAGTAGTTCTCATCAATTTAACCACTGTATCAATAAGCTTCAATGTCTAAGCTACATTTTTTCCAATTTCACTATTTTCTTGTCAAAGCACCATGTATGAAAACTATCACTCCAGTAACACAACTATAAACACACACACACATATATATATATATATATATATATATATATATATATATATATATATATATATATATATATATATATATATATATATATATTTTTTTTGTCGCTGTCTCCCGCGTTTGCGAAGTAGCGCAAGGAAACAGACGAAAGAAATGGCCCAACCCACCCCCATACACATGTATATACATACGTCCACACACGCAAATATACATACCTACACAGCTTTCCATGGTTTACCCCAGACGCTTCACATGCCCTGATTCAATCCACTGACAGCACGTCAACCCGGTATACCACATCGCTCCAATTCACTCTATTCCTTGCACTCCTTTCACCAGAAATCCTCCCCTCCTTGTACTTTTTTAACTTTCTAAAATGGGAAACAGATATATATATATATATATATATATATATATATATATATATATATATATATATATATATATATATATATATATATATATATATATATATATATATATATATATATTCCTCGCGTGTCGTAGAAAGCGACTAGAGGGGACGGGAGCGGGGGGCCAGAAATCCTCCCCTCCTTGTATTAACTTTCTAAAATGGGAAACAGAAGAAGGAGTCACGCGGGGAGTGCTCATCCTCCTCGAAGGCTCAGAGTGGGGTGCCTAAATGTGTGTGGATGTAACCAAGATGTGAAAAAAGGAGAGATAGGTAGTATGTTTGAGGAAAGGAACCTGGATGTTTTGGCTCTGAGTGAAACGAAGCTCAAGGGTAAAGGGGAAGAGTGGTTTGGGAATGTCTGGGGAGTAAAGTCAGGGGTTAGTGAGAGGACAAGAGCAAGGGAAGGAGTAGCAATACTCCTGAAACAGGAGTTGTGGGAGTATGTGATAGAGTGTAAGAAAGTAAATTCTCGATTAATATGGGTAAAACTGAAAGTTGATGGAGAGAGGTGGGTGATTATTGGTGCATATGCACCTGGGCGTGAGAAGAAAGATCAAGAGAGGCAAGTGTTTTGGGAGCAGCTGAATGAGTGTGTTAGTGGTTTTGATGCACGAGACCGGGTTATAGTGATGGGTGATTTGAATGCAAAGGTGAGTAATGTGGCAGTTGAGGGAATAATTGGTATACATGGGGTGTTCAGTGTTGTAAATGGAAATGGTGAAGAGCTTGTAGATTTATGTGCTGAAAAAGGACTGATGATTGGGAATACCTGGTTTAAAAAGCGAGATATACATAAGTATACTTATGTAAGTAGGAGAGATGGCCAGAGAGCGTTATTGGATTACGTGTTAATTGACAGGCGTGCGAAAGAGAGACTTTTGGATGTTAATGTGCTGAGAGGTGCAACTGGAGGGATGTCTGATCATTATCTTGTGGAGGCTAAGGTGAAGATCTGTATGGGTTTTCAGAAAAGAAGAGTGAATGTTGGGGTGAAGAGGGTGGTGAGAGTAAGTGAGCTTGAGAAGGAGACCTGTGTGAGGAAGTACCAGGAGAGACTGAGTACAGAATGGAAAAAGGTGAGAACAATGGAAGCAAGGGGAGTGGGGGAGGAATGGGATGTATTTAGGGAATCAGTGATGGATTGCGCAAAAGATGCGTGTGGCATGAGAAGAGTGGGAGGTGGGTTGATTAGAAAGGGTAGTGAGTGGTGGGATGAAGAAGTAAGAGTATTAGTGAAAGAGAAGAGAGAGGCATTTGGACGATTTTTGCAGGGAAAAAATGCAATTGAGTGGGAGATGTATAAAAGAAAGAGACAGGAGGTCAAGAGAAAGGTGCAAGAGGTGAAAAAAAGGGCAAATGAGAGTTGGGGTGAGAGAGTATCATTAAATTTTAGGGAGAATAAAAAGATGTTCTGGAAGGAGGTAAATAAAGTGCGTAAGACAAGGGAGCAAATGGGAACTTCAGTGAAGGGCGCAAATGGGGAGGTGATAACAAGTAGTGGTGATGTGAGAAGGAGATGGAGTGAGTATTTTGAAGGTTTGTTGAATGTGTTTGATGATAGAGTGGCAGATATAGGGTGTTTTGGTCGAGGTGGTGTGCAAAGTGAGAGGGTTAGGGAAAATGATTTGGTAAACAGAGAAGAGGTAGTGAAAGCTTTGCGGAAGATGAAAGCCGGCAAGGCAGCAGATTTGGATGGTATTGCAGTGGAATTTATTAAAAAAGGGGGTGACTGTATTGTTGACTGGTTGGTAAGGTTATTTAATGTATGTATGACTCATGGTGAGGTGCCTGAGGATTGGCGGAATGCGTGCATAGTGCCATTGTACAAAGGCAAAGGGGATAAGAGTGAGTGCTCAAATTACAGAGGTATAAGTTTGTTGAGTATTCCTGGTAAATTATATGGGAGGGTATTGATTGAGAGGGTGAAGACATGTACAGAGCATCAGGTTGGGGAAGAGCAGTGTGGTTTCAGAAGTGGTAGAGGATGTGTGGAGCAGGTGTTTGCTTTGAAGAATGTATGTGAGAAATACTTAGAAAAGCAAATGGATTTGTATGTAGCATTTATGGATCTGGAGAAGGCATATGATAGAGTTGATAGAGATGCTCTGTGGAAGGTATTAAGAATATATGGTGTGGGAGGCAAGTTGTTAGAAGCAGTGAAAAGTTTTTATCGAGGATGTAAGGCATGTGTACGTGTAGGAAGAGAGGAAAGTGATTGGTTCTCAGTGAATGTAGGTTTACGGCAGGGGTGTGTGATGTCTCCATGGTTGTTTAATTTGTTTATGGATGGGGTTGTTAGGGAGGTAAATGCAAGAGTTTTGGAAAGAGGGGCAAGTATGAAGTCTGTTGGGGATGAGAGAGCGTGGGAAGTGAGTCAGTTGTTGTTCGCTGATGATACAGCGCTGGTGGCTGATTCATGTGAGAAACTGCAGAAGCTGGTGACTGAGTTTGGTAAAGTGTGTGGAAGAAGAAAGTTAAGAGTAAATGTGAATAAGAGCAAGGTTATTAGGTACAGTAGGGTTGAGGGTCAAGTCAATTGGGAGGTGAGTTTGAATGGAGAAAAACTGGAGGAAGTGAAGTGTTTTAGATATCTGGGAGTGGATCTGGCAGCGGATGGAACCATGGAAGCGGAAGTGGATCATAGGGTGGGGGAGGGGGCGAAAATTCTGGGGGCCTTGAAGAATGTGTGGAAGTCGAGAACATTATCTCGGAAAGCAAAAATGGGTATGTTTGAAGGAATAGTGGTTCCAACAATGTTGTATGGTTGCGAGGCGTGGGCTATGGATAGAGTTGTGCGCAGGAGGATGGATGTGCTGGAAATGAGATGTTTGAGGACAATGTGTGGTGTGAGGTGGTTTGATCGAGTGAGTAACGTAAGGGTAAGAGAAATGTGTGGAAATAAAAAGAGCGTGGTTGAGAGAGCAGAGGAGGGTGTTTTCAAGTGGTTTGGGCACATGGAGAGAATGAGTGAGGAAAGATTGACCAAGAGGATATATGTGTCGGAGGTGGAGGGAACGAGGAGAAGAGGGAGACCAAATTGGAGGTTTAAAGATGGAGTGAAAAAGATTTTGTGTGATCGGGGCCTGAACATGCAGGAGGGTGAAAGGAGGGCAAGGAATAGAGTGAATTGGAGCGATGTGGTATACCGGGGTTGACGTGCTGTCAGTGGATTGAATCAGGGCATGTGAAGCGTCTGGGGAAAACCATGGAAGGCTGTGTAGGTATGTATATTTGCGTGTGTGGACGTATGTATATACATGTGTATGGGGGGGGGGGTTGGGCCATTTCTTTCGTCTGTTTCCTTGCGCTACCTCGCAAACGCGGGAGACAGCGACAAAGTATAAAAAAAAAAAATATATATATATATATATATATATATATATATATATATATATATATATATATATGTATGTATATATATATGTATACATATATATATATATATATGTATACCTATATATATATATATATATACATATATATATATATATATATATATATATATATATATATATATATATATATATATATATATATATATATATATATATATATATATATATATATATATATATATATATATATATACCTATATATATATATATATATATATATATATATATATATATATATATATATATATATATATATATATATATATATATATATATTTATTTTATTTTATTATACTTTGTCGCTGTCTCCCGCGTTTGCGAGGTAGCGCAAGGAAACAGACGAAAGAAATGGCCCAACCCCCCCCATACACATGTATATACATACGTCCACACACGCAAATATACATACCTACACAGCTTTCCATAGGTTGCCCCAGACGCTTCACATGCCTTGATTCAATCCACTGACATCACGTCAACCCCGGTATACCACATCGCTCCAATTCACTCTATTCCTTGCCCTCCTTTCACCCTCCTGCATGTTCAGGCCCCGATCACACAAAATCTTTTTCACTCCATCTTTCCACCTCCAATTTGGTCTCCCTCTTCTCCTTGTTCCCTCCACCTCCGACACATATATCCTCTTGGTCAATCTATCCTCACTCATCCTCTCCATGTGCCCAAACCACTTCAAAACACCCTCTTCTGCTCTCTCAACCACGCTCTTTTTATTTCCACACATCTCTCTTACCCTTACGTTACTCACTCGATCAAACCACCTCACACCACACATTGTCCTCAAACATCTCATTTCCAGCACATCCATCCTCCTGCGCACAACTCTATCCATAGCCCACGCCTCGCAACCATACAACATTGTTGGAACCACTATTCCTTCAAACATACCCATTTTTGCTTTCCGAGATAATGTTCTCGACTTCCACACATTCTTCAAGGCCCCCAGAATTTTCGCCCCCTCCCCCACCCTATGATCCACTTCCGCTTCCATGGTTCCATCCGCTGCCAGATCCACTCCCAGATATCTAAAACACTTCACTTCCTCCAGTTTTTCTCCATTCAAACTAACCTCCCAATTGACTTGACCCTCAACCCTACTGTACCTAATAACCTTGCTCTTATTCACATTTACTCTTAACTTTCTTCTTCCACACACTTTACCAAACTCAGTCACCAGCTTCTGCAGTTTCTCACATGAATCAGCCACCAGCGCTGTATCATCAGCGAACAACAACTGACTCACTTCCCAAGCTCTCTCATCCCCAACAGACTTCATACTTGCCCCTCTTTCCAAAACTCTTGCATTTACCTCCCTAACAACCCCATCCATAAACAAATTAAACAACCATGGAGACATCACACACCCCTGCCGCAAACCTACATTCACTGAGAACCAATCACTTTCCTCTCTTCCTACACGTACACATGCCTTACATCCTCGATAAAAACTTTTCACTGCTTCTAACAACTTTCCTCCCACACCATATATTCTTAATACCTTCCACAGAGCATCTCTATCAACTCTATCATATGCCTTCTCCAGATCCATAAATGCTACATACAAATCCATTTGCTTTTCTAAGTATTTCTCACATACATTCTTCAAAGCAAACACCTGATCCACACATCCTCTACCACTTCTGAAACCACACTGCTCTTCCCCAATCTGATGCTCTGTACATGCCTTCACCCTCTCAATCAATACCCTCCCATATAATTTACCAGGAATACTCAACAAACTTATACCTCTGTAATTTGAGCACTCACTCTTATCCCCTTTGCCTTTGTACAATGGCACTATGCACGCATTCCGCCAATCCTCAGGCACCTCACCATGAGTCATACATACATTAAATAACCTTACCAACCAGTCAACAATACAGTCACCCCCTTTTTTAATAAATTCCACTGCAATACCATCCAAACCTGCTGCCTTGCCGGCTTTCATCTTCCGCAAAGCTTTCACTACCTCTTCTCTGTTTACCAAATCATTTTTCCTAACCATCTCACTTTGCACACCACCTCGACCAAAACACCCTATATCTGCCACTCTATCATCAAACACATTCAACAAACCTTGAAAATACTCACTCCATCTCCTTCTCACATCACCACTACTTGTTATCACCTCCCCATTTGCGCCCTTCACTGAAGTTCCCATTTGCTCCCTTGTCTTACGCACTTTATTTACCTCCTTCCAGAACATCTTTTTATTCTCCCTAAAATTTAATGATACTCTCTCACCCCAACTCTCATTTGCCCTTTTTTTCACCTCTTGCACCTTTCTCTTGACCTCCTGTCTCTTTCTTTTGTACATCTCCCACTCAATTGCATTTTTTCCCTGCAAAAATCGTCCAAATGCCTCTCTCTTCTCTTTCACTAATACTCTTACTTCTTCATCCCACCACTCACTACCCTTTCTAATCAACCCACCTCCCACTCTTCTCATGCCACAAGCATCTTTTGCGCAATCCATCACTGATTCCCTAAATACATCCCATTCCTCCCCCACTCCCCTTACTTCCATTGTTCTCACCTTTTTCCATTCTGTACTCAGTCTCTCCTGGTACTTCCTCACACAGGTCTCCTTCTCAAGCTCACTTACTCTCACCACCCTCTTCACCCCAACATTCACTCTTCTTTTCTGAAAACCCATACAAATCTTCACCTTAGCCTCCACAAGATAATGATCAGACATCCCTCCAGTTGCACCTCTCAGCACATTAACATCCAAAAGTCTCTCTTTCGCACGCCTGTCAATTAACACGTAATCCAATAACGCTCTCTGGCCATCTCTCCTACTTACATAAGTATACTTATGTATATCTCGCTTTTTAAACCAGGTATTCCCAATCATCAGTCCTTTTTCAGCACATAAATCTACAAGCTCTTCACCATTTCCATTTACAACACTGAACACCCCATGTATACCAATTATTCCCTCAACTGCCACATTACTCACCTTTGCATTCAAATCACCCATCACTATAACCCGGTCTCGTGCATCAAAACCACTAACACACTCATTCAGCTGCTCCCAAAACACTTGCCTCTCTTGATCTTTCTTCTCATGCCCAGGTGCATATGCACCAATAATCACCCACCTCTCTCCATCAACTTTCAGTTTTACCCATATTAATCGAGAATTTACTTTCTTACACTCTATCACATACTCCCACAACTCCTGTTTCAGGAGTATTGCTACTCCTTCCCTTGCTCTTGTCCTCTCACTAACCCCTGACTTTACTCCCCAGACATTCCCAAACCACTCTTCCCCTTTACCCTTGAGCTTCGTTTCACTCAGAGCCAAAACATCCAGGTTCCTTTCCTCAAACATACTACCTATCTCTCCTTTTTTCACATCTTGGTTACATCCACACACATTTAGGCACCCCACTCTGAGCCTTCGAGGAGGATGAGCACTCCCCGCGTGACTCCTTCTTCTGTTTCCCATTTTAGAAAGATAATACAAGGAGGGGAGGATTTCTGGCCCCCCGCTCCCGTCCCCTCTATTCGCTTTCTACGACGTGCGAGGAATACGTGGGAAGTATTCTTTCACCCCTATCCCCAGGGATAATATACATATATATATACATATACACATACACACACATACACATACATACGCACATATACACACACACACACATACATATATATACATATGAAAAATGTAAGAAACAATTTAGAAACTGAAACTTCTATATATATTGTACAAAGGCAAAGGGGATAAGAGTGAGTGCTCAAATTACAGAGGTATAAGTTTGTTGAGTATTCCTGGTAAATTATATGGGAGGGTATTGATTGAGAGGGTGAAGGCATGTACAGAGCATCAGATTGGGGAAGAGCAGTGTGGTTTCAGAAGTGGTAGAGGATGTGTGGATCAGGTGTTTGCTTTGAAGAATGTATGTGAGAAATACTTAGAAAAGCAAATGGATTTGTATGTAGCATTTATGGATCTGGAGAAGGCATATGATAGAGTTGATAGAGATGCTCTGTGGAAGGTATTAAGAATATATGGTGTTGAAGGAAAGTTGTTAGAAGCAGTGAAAAGTTTTTATCGAGGATGTAAGGCATGTGTACGTATAGGAAGAGAGGAAAGTGATTGGTTCTCAGTGAATGTAGGTTTGCGGCAGGGGTGTGTGATGTCTCCATGGTTGTTTAATTTGTTTATGGATGGGGTTGTTAGGGAGGTAAATGCAAGAGTTTTGGAAAGAGGGGCAAGTATGAAGTCTGTTGGGGATGAGAGAGCTTGGGAAGTGAGTCAGTTGTTGTTCGCTGATGATACAGCGCTGGTGGCTGATTCATGTGAGAAACTGCAGAAGCTGGTGACTGAGTTTGGTAAAGTGTGTGGAAGAAGAAAGTTAAGAGTAAATGTGAATAAGAGCAAGGTTATTAGGTACAGTAGGGTTGAGGGTCAAGTCAATTGGGAGGTGAGTTTGAATGGAGAAAAACTGGAGGAAGTGAAGTGTTTTAGATATCTGGGAGTGGATCTGGCAGCGGATGGAACCATGGAAGCGGAAGTGGATCATAGGGTGGGGGAGGGGGCGAAAATTCTGGGGGCCTTGAAGAATGTGTGGAAGTCGAGAACATTATCTCGGAAAGCAAAAATGTGTATGTTTGAAGGAATAGGGGTTCCAACAATGTTGTATGGTTGCGAGGCGTGGGCTATGGATAGAGTTGTGCGCAGGAGGATGGAGGTGCTGGAAATGAGATGTTTGAGGACAATGTGTGGTGTGAGGTGGTTTGATCGAGTGAGTAACGTAAGGGTAAGAGAGATGTGTGGAAATAAAAAGCGCGTGGTTGAGAGAGCAGAAGAGGGTGTTTTGAAGTGGTTTGGGCACATGGAGAGAATGAGTGAGGAAAGATTGACCAAGAGGATATATGTGTCGGAGGTGGAGAGAACGAGGAGAAGAGGGAGACCAAATTGGAGGTGGAAAGATGGAGTGAAAAAGATTTTGTGTGATCGGGGCCTGAACATGCAGGAGGGTGAAAGGAGGGCAAGGAATAGAGTGAATTGGCGCGATGTGGTATACCGGGGTTGACGTGCTGTCAGTGGATTGAATCAAGGCATGTGAAGCGTCTGGGGTAAACCATGGAAAGCTGTGTAGGTATGTATATTTGCGTGTGTGGACGTATGTATATACATGTGTATGGGGCGGGGTTGGGCCATTTCTTTCGTCTGTTTCCTTGCGCTACCTCGCAAACGCGGGAGACAGCGACAAAGTATAATAAATATAAAATATATATATATATATATATATATATATATATATATATATATATATATATATATATATATGTGTATATATATATATATATATATATATATATATATATATATATATATATATATATATATATATATATATATATATATATATATATATATATATATATATATATATACATATATATATATATAATATATATATATATATATTCATATACATGTATTTATTTTTTTTTTTTACTTTTCCAAAAGAGGGAATAGAGAAGGGGGCCAGGTGAGGGTTTTCCCTCAAAGGCCCAGTCCTTTGTCCTTAACGCTACCTCGGTATCGCGGGAAATGGCGAATAGTATGAAAGAAAAAAGAAAATATATATATATATATATATATATATATATATATATATATATATATATATATATATATATATATATATATATATATATACGCCCATGCATGCAGATATACTTACATATACATACTCAAACATGGACATATACATAAATAAATGTACAAATTTATACTTGTTTGCCTTTATCCATTCCTGGAGCAACTCTGCCCCACAGGAAACAGCATCGCTACCCACTGCTTCAGCGACGTAGCGCCAGGATAAAAGACAAGGGTCACATTCCTTTAAACTCTGTCTCTAGCTGTCATGTGTATTGCACCGAACCAACATCTACCTATCAACATAGAGGCCCCACAGACATTTCCATGGTTTACACCAGACGTTTCACTTTCCCTGGCTCAGTCCATTGACTGCAAGTCGACCTCGGTATACCACAACGTTCCAATTCACTCTTTTCCTTACACGCCTGTCTCCCCCGTGTGTGTTCGAGCCAAGATCACTGAAAACCTTTTTCACTACATTGTTCCATCTCCAATTTGGTCTCCCGCTTCTTGTTCCTTTCACTTCTGACATATATTTTCTCTTTGTCAACTTTAGCTCTCTCTCTCTCTCTCTCTCTCTCTCTCTCTCTCTCTCTCTCTCTCTCTCTCTCTCTCTCTCTCTCTCTCTCTCTCTCTCTCTCTCTCTCTCTCTCTCTCTCTCTCTCTCTCTCTCTATATATATATATATATATATATATGTATATATATATTTATAGGGAGAAAATATACTTCCCACATATTCCCTGCATGTCGTACAAGGCGACTAAAAGGGGAGGGAGCGGGGGGCTGGAAATTCTCCCCTAGCATTTTTGCTTATCCAAAAGAAGGAAGAGAGAAGGGGGCCAAGTGAAGACATTCCCTCAAAGGCTCAGTCCTCTGTTTTTAACCCTACCTCGCTAACGCGGTAAATAGCGAATAGTATGAGAAGAAAGATTTTTTTTTTTCCAAAAGAAGGAACAGAGGGGGCCAGGTGAGGATATTCCAAAAAAGGCCCAGTCCTCTGTTCTTAACGCTACCTCGCTAACGCGGGAAATGGCAAATAGTTTAAAAGAAAGAAAGTAGAAATATATATATATATATATATATATATATATATATATATATATATATATATATATATATATATATATATATATATATATATATGTATATATATATATATATATATATATATATATATATATATATATATATATATATATATATATATATATATATATATATATATATATATATATATATATATATATATTTTTTTTTTTTTTTTCATACTATTCGCCATTTCCCGCGATAGCGAGGTAGCGCCAAGAACAGAGGACTGGGCCCCTGAGGGAACATCCCCACCTATACCCCCCCTCCGTTCCTTCTTTTGGAAAAAAAAAAAAAAAAACGAGAGGGGAGGATTTCCAGCCCCCCGCTCCCTTCCCTTTTAGTCGCCTTCTACGACACGCAGGGAATACGTGGGAAGTATTCTTTCTCCCCTATCCCCAGGGAAAATATATACATATATATATATATATATATATATATATATATATATATATATATATATATATATATATATATATATATTTTTTTTTTTTTTCTTTTTATACTTTGTCGCTGTCTCCCGCGTCTGCGAGGTAGCGCAAGGAAACAGACGAAAGAAATGGCCCAACACCCCCCCCCATACACATGTACATACACGCGTCCACACACGCAAATATACATACCTACACAGCTTTCCATGGTTTACCCCAGACGCTTCACATGCCCCGACTCAATCCACTGACAGCACGTCAACCCCTGTATACCACATCGCTCCAATTCACTCTATTCCTTGCCCTCCTTTCACCCTCCTGCATGTTCAGGCCGCGATCACACAAAATCTTTTTCACTCCATCTTTCCACCTCCAATTTGGTCTCCCTCTTCTCCTCGTTCCCTCCACCTCCGACACATATATCCTCTTGGTCAATCTTTCCTCACTCATTCTCTCCATGTGCCCAAACCATTTCAAAACACCCTCTTCTGCTCTCTCAACCACGCTCTTTTTATTTCCACACATCTCTCTTACCCTTACGTTACTTACTCGATCAAACCACCTCACACCACACATTTTCCTCAAACATCTCATTTCCAGCACGTCCATCCTCCTGCGCACAACTCTATCCATAGCCCACGCCTCGCAACCATACAACATTGTTGGAACCACTATTCCTTCAAACATACCCATTTTTGCTTTCCGAGATAATGTTCTCGACTTCCACACATTTTTCAAGGCTCCCAAAATATATATATATATATATATATATATATATATATATATATATATATATATATATATATATATATATATATATATATATATATATATATATGAATACTTCCCACGCATTCCTCACGTGTCGTAGAAGGCGACTAAAGGGGACGGGAGCGGGGGCCTAGAAACCCTCCCCTCGTTGTATTTTAACTTTCTAAAAGGGGAAACAGGAGGAGTCACGCGGGGAGTGCTCTTCCTCCTCGAAGGCTCAGATTTGGGTGTCTAAATGTGTGTGGGTGTAACCAAGATGAGAAAAAAAGAGAGATAGGTAGTATGTTTGAGGAAAGGAACTTGGATGTTTTGGCTCTGAGTGAAACGAAGCTCAAGGGTAAAAGGGAAGAGTGGTTTGGGAATGTCTTGGGAGTAAAGTCAGGGGTTAGTGAGAGGACAAGAGCAAGGGAAGGAGTAGCACTACCCCTGAAATAGGAGAGGCGGGAGTATGTGATAGAGTGTAAGAAAGTAAATTCTAGATTGATATGCGTAAAACTGAAAGTTGATGGAGAGAGATAGGTGATTATTGGTGCATATGCACCTGAGCATGAGAAGAAAGATCATGAAAGGCAAGTGTTTTGGGAGCAGTTGAATGAGTGTGTTAGTGGTTTTGATGCACGAGACCGGGTTATAGTGATGGGTGATTTGAATGCAAAGGGAGTAATTTGGCAGTTGAGGGAATAATTGGTACACATGGAGTGTTCAGTGTTGTAAATGAAAATGGTGAAGAGCTTTTAGATTTATGAGCTGAAAAAGGACTGGTGATTGGGAACACCTGGTTTAAAAAGAGATATATATAAGTATACGTATGTAAACAGGAGAGTTGGCAAGAGAACGTTATTGGATTACATGTTAATTAATAGGCACGGAAAAGAGACTTTTGGATGTAAATGTAACTGAGAGGTGCAACTGGAGGGATGTCTGATCATTATCTTGTGGAGGCGAAGATGAAGATTTGTAGAGGTTTTCAGAAAAGAAGAGAGAATGTTGGGCTGAAGAGAGTGGTGAGAGTAAGTGAGCTTGGGAAGGGGACTTGTGTGAGGAAGTACAAGAAGAGACTGAGTACTGAATGGAAAAAGGTTAGAACAAAGGAGGTAAGGGGAGTGGGGGAGGAATGGGATGTATTTAGGGAAGCAGTGATGGCTTGCACAAACGATGCTTGTGGCATGAGAAGCGTGGGCGGTCGGCAGATAAGAATGGGTAGTGAGTGGTGAGATGAAGAAGTAAGATTATTAGTAAAAGAGAAGAGAGAGGCATTTAGACGATTTTTGCAGGGAAAAAATGCAAATGAGTGGGAGATGTATAAAAGAAAGAGGCAGGAGGTGAAGAGAAAAGTGCAAGAGGTGAAAAAGACGGCAAATGAGAGTTGGGGTGAGAGAGTATCATTATATTTTATGGAGAATAAAAAGATGTTTTGGAAGGAGGTAAATAAAGTGCGTAAGACAAGGGAGCAAATGGGAACTTCAGTGAAGGGGGCTAATGGGGAGGTGATAACAAGTAGTGGTGATGTGTGAAGGAGATAGAGTGGGTATTTTGAAGGTTTGTTGAATATGTTTGACGATAGAGTGGCAGATGTAGGGTGTTTTGGTCCAGGTGGTATGCAAAGTGAGAGGGTTAGGGAAAATGATTTGGTAAACAGAGAAGAGGTAGTAAAAGCTTTGCGGAAGATGAAAGCCGGCAAGGCAGCGGGTTTGGATGGTATTGCAGTAGAATTTATCAAAAAAGGGGGTGACTGTATTGTTAACTGATTGGTAAGGTTATTTAATGTATGTATGACTCATGGTGAGGTGCCTGAGGATTGTCGGAATGCTTGCATAGTGCCATTGTATAAAGGCAAAGGAGATAAGAGTGAGTGCTCAAATTACAGAGGTATAAGTTTGTTAGGTATTCCTGGTAAATTATATGGGAGGGTATTGATTGAGAGGGTGAAGGCATGTACAGAGCATCAGATTGTGGAACAGCAGCGTGGTTTCAGAAGTGGTGGAGGATGTGTGGATCAGGTGTTTGCTTTAAAGAATGCATGTGAGAAATACTTAGAAAAGCAAATGGATTTGTATGTAGCATATATGGATCTGGAGAAGGCATATGATAGAGTTGATAGAGATGCTCTGGGAAGGTATTAAGAATATATGGTGTGGGAGGCAGGTTGTTAGAAGCAGTGAAAAGTTTTTATCGAGGATGTAAGGCATGTGTACGTGTAAGAGAGGAAAGTGATTGGTTCTCAGTGAATGTAGGTTTGCGGCAGGGGTGTGTGATGTCTCCATGGTTGTTTAACTTATTTTATGCATGGGGTTGTTAGAGAGGTGAATGCAAGAGTTTTGGAAAGAGGGGCAAGTATGAAGTCTGTTGTGGATGAGAGAGCTTGGGAAGTGAGTCAGTTGTATTTCGCTGATGATACAGCGCTGGTGGCTGATTCATGTGAAAGTGTGCGAAAGAAGAAATTTGAGCGCAAATGTGAATAAGAGCAAGGTTATTAGGTACAGTAGGGTTGAGGGTCAAGTCAATTGGGAGGTAAATTTGAATGGAGAAAAAATGGAGGAAGTGAAGTGTTTTAGATACCTGGGAGTGGATTTGGCAGCGGATGGAATCATGGAAGCGGAAGTGAATCATAGTGAGGGGGCGAAAATTCTGGGGGCCTTGAAGAATGTGTGGAAGTCGAGAACATTATCTCGGTGAGCAAAAATGGGTATGTTTGAAGGATTAGTGGTTCCAACAATGTTGTATGGTTGCGAGGCGTGGGCTATGGATAGAGTTGTGCGGAGGAGGGTGGATGTGCTGGAAATGAGATGTTTGAGGACAATGTGTGGTGTGAGGTGCTTTGATCGAGTAAGTAATGTAAGGGTAAGAGAGATGTGTGGTAATAAAAAGAGTGTGGTTGAGAGAGGTCTTCTGGGTGTTTTGAAAAATGGTTTGTTCACATGGAGAGAATGAGTGAGGAAAGATTGACCAAGAGGATATATATGTCAGAGGTGGAGGGAACAAGGAGAAGTGGGAGATTCAATTGGAGGTGGAAAGATGGAGGGTGAAAGGCGTGCAAGGAATAGATTGAATTGGAACGATGTGGTATAGCGGGGTCGACGTGCTGTCAATGGATTGAACCAGGGCATGTGAAGCGTCTGGGGTAAACCATGGAAAGTTCTGTGGGGCATGGATGTGGAAAGGGAGCTGTGGTTTCGGTGCATTATTGCATGACAGCTAGAGACTGAGTGTGAAAGAATGGGGCCTTTGTTGTCTTTCCTAACGCTACCTCGCACACATGAGGGGGGAGGGGCTTGGTTATTCCATGTGTGGCGAGGTGGCGATAGGAATGAATAAAGGCAGACAGAATGAATCATGTACATGTGTATATATGTATGTGTCTGTGTGTGTATATATATGTATATATTGAGATGTATAGGTATTTATATTTGCGTGTGTGGACGTGTATGTATATACATGTGTATGTGGGTGGGTTGGGCCATTCTTTCGGCTGTTCCCTTGCTCTACCTCGCTAGCGCGGGAGACAGCGACAAAGCAAAATAAATAAAATAATAATAGATAAATATTTGTATAAGTGAGGAAGTGAAGTGTTTTAGATATCTGGGAGTGGATCTGGCAGCGGATGGAACCATGGAAGCGGAAGTGGATCATAGGGTGGGGGAGGGGGCGAAAATTCTGGGGACCTTGAAGAATGTGTGGAAGTCGAGAACATTATCTCGGAAAGCAAAAATGGGTATGTTTGAAGGAATAGTGGTTCCAACAATGTTGTATGGTTGCGAGGCGTGGGCTATGGATAGAGTTGTGCGCAGGAGGATGGATGTGCTGGAAATGAGATGTTTGAGGACAATGTGTGGTGTGAGGTGGTTTGATCGAGTGAGTAACGTAAGGGTAAGAGAGATGTGTGGAAATAAAAAGAGCGTGGTTGAGAGAGCAGAAGAGGGTGTTTTGAAGTGGATTGGGCACATGGAGAGAATGAGTGAGGAAAGATTGACCAAGAGGATATATGTGTCGGAGGTGGAGGGAACGAGGAGAAGAGGGAGACCAAATTGGAGGTGGAAAGATGGAGTGAAAAAGATTTTGTGTGATCGGGGCCTGAACATGCAGGAGGGTGAAAGGAGGGCAAGGAATAGAGTGAATTGGAGCGATGTGGTATACCGGGGTTGACGTGCTGACAGTGGATTGAATCAAGGCATGTGAAGCGTCTGGGGTAAACCATGGAAAGCTGTGTAGGTATGTATATTTGCGTGTGTGGACGTATGTATATACATGTGTATGGGGGGGGGGGTTGGGCCATTTCTTTCGTCTGTTTCCTTGCGCTACCTCGCAAACGCGGGAGACAGCGACAAAGTATAAAAAAAAAAAAATATATATATATATATATATATGTATATATTTATATATATATATGTATTCATATATATATATATATATATATATATATATATATATATATATATATATATATATATATATATATATATATATATATTCATATATATATATTCATATATATATATATATATATATATATATATATATATATATATATATATATATATTCATATATATATATATATATGTATATATATACATATATATATATATATATATATATATATATATATATATATATATATATATATATATATATATATATATATATATATATATGTATATATATACATATATATATATATATATTCATATATATATATATATATATATATATATATATATATATATATATATATATATATATATATATATATATTATTATCATACTTTGTCGCTGTCTCCCGCGTTTGCGAGGTAGCGCAAGGAAACAGACGAAAGAAATGGCCCAACCCCCCCCCCCCATACACATGTATATACATACGTCCACACACGCAAATATACATACCTACACAGCTTTCCATGGTTTACCCCAGACGCTTCACATGCCCTGATTCAATCCACTGACAGCACGTCAACCCCGGTATACCACATCGCTCCAATTCACTCTATTCCTTGCCCTCCTTTCACCCTCCTGCATGTTCAGGCCGCGATCACACAAAATCTTTTTCACTCCATCTTTCCACCTCCAATTTGGTCTCCCTCTTCTCCTCGTTCCCTCCACCTCCGACACATATATCCTCTTGGTCAATCTTTCCTCACTCATTCTCTCCATGTGCCCAAACCACTTCAAAACACCCTCTTCTGCTCTCTCAACCACGCTCTTTTTATTTCCACACATCTCTCTTACCCTTACGTTACTTACTCGATCAAACCACCTCACACCACACATTGTCCTCAAACATCTCATTTCCAGCACATCCATCCTCCTGCGCACAACTCTATCCATAGCCCACGCCTCGCAACCATACAACATTGTTGGAACCACTATTCCTTCAAACATACCCATTTTTGCTTTCCGAGATAATGTTCTCGACTTCCACACATTTTTCAAGGCTCCCAAAATATATATATATATATATATATATATATATATATATATATATATATATATATATATATATATATATATATATGAATACTTCCCACGCATTCCTCACGTGTCGTAGAAGGCGACTAAAGGGGACGGGAGCGGGGGCCTAGAAACCCTCCCCTCGTTGTATTTTAACTTTCTAAAAGGGGAAACAGGAGGAGTCATGCGGGGAGTGCTCTTCCTCCTCGAAGGCTCAGATTTGGGTGTCTAAATGTGTGTGGGTGTAACCAAGATGAGAAAAAAAGAGAGATAGGTAGTATGTTTGAGGAAAGGAACTTGGATGTTTTGGCTCTGAGTGAAACGAAGCTCAAGGGTAAAAGGGAAGAGTGGTTTGGGAATGTCTTGGGAGTAAAGTCAGGGGTTAGTGAGAGGACAAGAGGAAGGGAAGGAGTAGCACTACCCCTGAAATAGGAGAGGCGGGAGTATGTGATAGAGTGTAAGAAAGTAAATTCTAGATTGATATGCGTAAAACTGAAAGTTGATGGAGAGAGATAGGTGATTATTGGTGCATATGCACCTGAGCATGAGAAGAAAGATCATGAAAGGCAAGTGTTTTGGGAGCAGTTGAATGAGTGTGTTAGTGTTTTTGATGCACGAGACCGGGTTATAGTGATGGGTGATTTGAATGCAAAGGGAGTAATTTGGCAGTTGAGGGAATAATTGGAACACATGGAGTGTTCAGTGTTGTAAATGAAAATGGTGAAGAGCTTTTAGATTTATGAGCTGAAAAAGGACTGGTGATTGGGAACACCTGGTTTAAAAAGAGATATATATAAGTATACGTATGTAAACAGGAGAGTTGGCAAGAGAACGTTATTGGATTACATGTTAATTAATAGGCACGGAAAAGAGACTTTTGGATGTAAATGTAACTGAGAGGTGCAACTGGAGGGATGTCTGATCATTATCTTGTGGAGGCGAAGATGAAGATTTGTAGAGGTTTTCAGAAAAGAAGAGAGAATGTTGGGCTGAAGAGAGTGGTGAGAGTAAGTGAGCTTGGGAAGGGGACTTGTGTGAGGAAGTACAAGAAGAGACTGAGTACTGAATGGAAAAAGGTTAGAACAAAGGAGGTAAGGGGAGTGGGGGAGGAATGGGATGTATTTAGGGAAGCAGTAATGGCTTGCACAAACGATGCTTGTGGCATGAGAAGCGTGGGCGGTCGGCAGATAAGAATGGGTAGTGAGTGGTGAGATGAAGAAGTAAGATTATTAGTAAAAGAGAAGAGAGAGGCATTTAGACGATTTTTGCAGGGAAAAAATGCAAATGAGTGGGAGATGTATAAAAGAAAGAGGCAGGAGGTGAAGAGAAAAGTGCAAGAGGTGAAAAAGACGGCAAATGAGAGTTGGGGTGAGAGAGTATCATTATATTTTATGGAGAATAAAAAGATGTTTTGGAAGGAGGTAAATAAAGTGCGTAAGACAAGGGAGCAAATGGGAACTTCAGTGAAGGGGGCTAATGGGGAGGTGATAACAAGTAGTGGTGATGTGTGAAGGAGATAGAGTGGGTATTTTGAAGGTTTGTTGAATATGTTTGACGATAGAGTGGCAGATGTAGGGTGTTTTGGTCGAGGTGGTATGCAAAGTGAGAGGGTTAGGGAAAATGATTTGGTAAACAGAGAAGAGGTAGTAAAAGCTTTGCGGAAGATGAAAGCCGGCAAGGCAGCGGGTTTGGATGGTATTGCAGTAGAATTTATCAAAAAAGGGGGTGACTGTATTGTTAACTGATTGGTAAGGTTATTTAATGTATGTATGACTCATGGTGAGGTGCCTGAGGATTGTCGGAATGCTTGCATAGTGCCATTGTATAAAGGCAAAGGAGATAAGAGTGAGTGCTCAAATTACAGAGGTATAAGTTTGTTAGGTATTCCTGGTAAATTATATGGGAGGGTATTGATTGAGAGGGTGAAGGCATGTACAGAGCATCAGATTGTGGAACAGCAGCGTGGTTTCAGAAGTGGTGGAGGATGTGTGGATCAGGTGTTTGCTTTAAAGAATGCATGTGAGAAATACTTAGAAAAGCAAATGGATTTGTATGTAGCATATATGGATCTGGAGAAGGCATATGATAGAGTTGATAGAGATGCTCTGGGAAGGTATTAAGAATATATGGTGTGGGAGGCAGGTTGTTAGAAGCAGTGAAAAGTTTTTTATCGAGGATGTAAGGCATGTGTACGTGTAAGAGAGGAAAGTGATTGGTTCTCAGTGAATGTAGGTTTGCGGCAGGGGTGTGTGATGTCTCCATGGTTGTTTAACTTATTTTATGCATGGGGTTGTTAGAGAGGTGAATGCAAGAGTTTTGGAAAGAGGGGCAAGTATGAAGTCTGTTGTGGATGAGAGAGCTTGGGAAGTGAGTCAGTTGTATTTCGCTGATGATACAGCGCTGGTGGCTGATTCATGTGAAAGTGTGCGAAAGAAGAAATTTGAGCGCAAATGTGAATAAGAGCAAGGTTATTAGGTACAGTAGGGTTGAGGGTCAAGTCAATTGGGAGGTAAATTTGAATGGAGAAAAAATGGAGGAAGTGAAGTGTTTTAGATACCTGGGAGTGGATTTGGCAGCGGATGGAATCATGGAAGCGGAAGTGAATCATAGTGAGGGGGCGAAAATTCTGGGGGCCTTGAAGAATGTGTGGAAGTCGAGAACATTATCTCGGTGAGCAAAAATGGGTATGTTTGAAGGATTAGTGGTTCCAACAATGTTGTATGGTTGCGAGGCGTGGGCTATGGATAGAGTTGTGCGGAGGAGGGTGGATGTGCTGGAAATGAGATGTTTGAGGACAATGTGTGGTGTGAGGTGCTTTGATCGAGTAAGTAATGTAAGGGTAAGAGAGATGTGTGGTAATAAAAAGAGTGTGGTTGAGAGAGGTCTTCTGGGTGTTTTGAAAAATGGTTTGTTCACATGGAGAGAATGAGTGAGGAAAGATTGACCAAGAGGATATATATGTCAGAGGTGGAGGGAACAAGGAGAAGTGGGAGATTCAATTGGAGGTGGAAAGATGGAGGGTGAAAGGCGTGCAAGGAATAGATTGAATTGGAACGATGTGGTATAGCGGGGTCGACGTGCTGTCAATGGATTGAACCAGGGCATGTGAAGCGTCTGGGGTAAACCATGGAAAGTTCTGTGGGGCATGGATGTGGAAAGGGAGCTGTGGTTTCGGTGCATTATTGCATGACAGCTAGAGACTGAGTGTGAAAGAATGGGGCCTTTGTTGTCTTTCCTAACGCTACCTCGCACACATGAGGGGGGAGGGGCTTGGTTATTCCATGTGTGGCGAGGTGGCGATAGGAATGAATAAAGGCAGACAGAATGAATCATGTACATGTGTATATATGTATGTGTCTGTGTGTGTATATATATGTATATATTGAGATGTATAGGTATTTATATTTGCGTGTGTGGACGTGTATGTATATACATGTGTATGTGGGTGGGTTGGGCCATTCTTTCGGCTGTTCCCTTGCTCTACCTCGCTAGCGCGGGAGACAGCGACAAAGCAAAATAAATAAAATAATAATAGATAAATATTTGTATAAGTGAGGAAGTGAAGTGTTTTAGATATCTGGGAGTGGATCTGGCAGCGGATGGAACCATGGAAGCGGAAGTGGATCATAGGGTGGGGGAGGGGGCGAAAATTCTGGGGACCTTGAAGAATGTGTGGAAGTCGAGAACATTATCTCGGAAAGCAAAAATGGGTATGTTTGAAGGAATAGTGGTTCCAACAATGTTGTATGGTTGCGAGGCGTGGGCTATGGATAGAGTTGTGCGCAGGAGGATGGATGTGCTGGAAATGAGATGTTTGAGGACAATGTGTGGTGTGAGGTCGTTTGATCGAGTGAGTAACGTAAGGGTAAGAGAGATGTGTGGAAATAAAAAGAGCGTGGTTGAGAGAGCAGAAGAGGGTGTTTTGAAGTGGATTGGGCACATGGAGAGAATGAGTGAGGAAAGATTGACCAAGAGGATATATGTGTCGGAGGTGGAGGGAACGAGGAGAAGAGGGAGACCAAATTGGAGGTGGAAAGATGGAGTGAAAAAGATTTTGTGTGATCGGGGCCTGAACATGCAGGAGGGTGAAAGGAGGGCAAGGAATAGAGTGAATTGGAGCGATGTGGTATACCGGGGTTGACGTGCTGACAGTGGATTGAATCAAGGCATGTGAAGCGTCTGGGGTAAACCTTGGAAATGAGATGTTTGAGGACAATGTGTGGTGTGAGGTCGTTTGATCGAGTGAGTAACGTAAGGGTAAGAGAGATGTGTGGAAATAAAAAGAGCGTGGTTGAGAGAGCAGAAGAGGGTGTTTTGAAGTGGATTGGGCACATGGAGAGAATGAGTGAGGAAAGATTGACCAAGAGGATATATGTGTCGGAGGTGGAGGGAACGAGGAGAAGAGGGAGACCAAATTGGAGGTGGAAAGATGGAGTGAAAAAGATTTTGTGTGATCGGGGCCTGAACATGCAGGAGGGTGAAAGGAGGGCAAGGAATAGAGTGAATTGGAGCGATGTGGTATACCGGGGTTGACGTGCTGACAGTGGATTGAATCAAGGCATGTGAAGCGTCTGGGGTAAACCATGGAAAGCTGTGTAGGTATGTATATTTGCGTGTGTGGACGTATGTATATACATGTGTATGGGGGGGGGGTTGGGCCATTTCTTTCGTCTGTTTCCTTGCGCTACCTCGCAAACGCGGGAGACAGCGACAAAGTATAAAAAAAAAAAAATATATATATATTAGGAGGTTAGGATATTCCCTCAAAGGCCCAGTTTTCTGTTCTTAAAGCAACCTCGCCAATGTGGGAAATACCGAATAGTTTGAAAGAAAAAAAAGAAATATATATATATATGTATATATATATATATATATATATATATATATATATATATATATATATATATATATATATATATATATATATATATATATATATATATATATATATAAATGTGAATAAGAGGAAGGTTGTTAGGTACAGTAGAGTTGAGGGTCAAGTCAATTGGAAGGTAAGCTTGAATGGAGAAAAACTGGAGGAAGTAAAGTGTTTTAGATATCTGGGAGTGGATCTGGTAGCGGATGGAACCATGGAAGCGGAAGTGAATCATAGGGTGGGGGAGGGGGCAAAAATTCTGGGAGCCTTGAAGAATGTTTGGAAGTCGAGAACATTATCTCGGAAAGCAAAAATGGGTATGTTTGAAGGAATAGTGGTTCCAACAATGTTGTATGGTTGCGAGGCGTGGGCTATGGATAGAGTTGTGCGCAGGAGGGTAGATGTGCTGGAAATGAGATGTTTGAGGACAATATGTGGTGTGAGGTGGTTTGATCGAGTAAGTAATGTAAAGGTGAGAGAGATGTGTGGAAATAAAAAGAGTGTGGTTGAGAGACCAGAAGAGGGTGTTTTGAAATGGTTTGGGCACATGGAAAGAATGAGTGAGTAAAGATTGACCAAGAGGATATATGTGTCAGAGGTGGAGGGAACGAGGAGAAGTGGGAGACCAAATTGGAGGTGGAAAGATGGAGTGAAAAAGATTTTGTGTGATCTGGCCCTGAACATGCAGGAGGGTCAAAGTTGTGCAAGGAATAGAGTGAATTGGATCGATGTGGTATACCGGGGTCGATGTGCTGTCAATGGATTGAACCAGGGCATGTGAAGCGTCTTGGGTAAACCATGGAAAGTTGTTTGGGGCCTGGATGTGGAAAGGGAGCTGTGGTTTCGGTGAATTATTACATGACATCTAGAGAATGATTGTGAACGAATGGGGCCTTTGGTGTCTTTTCCTAGCGCTACCTCGCACACATGAGGGGAGAGGGGGTTCTTATTTCATGTGTGGCGAGGTGGCGATGGGACAAATAAAGGCAGACAGTATGAATTATGTACATGTGTATATATGTATATGTCTGTGTGTGTATATGTATGTGTACATTGAGATGTATAGGTATGTATATTTGCGTGTGTGGACGTGTATGTATAAACATGTGTATGTGGGCGGGTTGGGCCATTCTTTCGTCTGTTTCCTTGAGCTACCTCGCTAACGCGGAGACAGCGACAAAGCAAAATAAAATTAAATAAATAATATATATATATATATATATATATATATATATATATATATATATATATATATATATATATATAGGAGCGGGGGCTGGAAATCCTCCCCTCTCTTTTTTTTTTTCCAAAAGAAGGAACTGAGAAGGGGGCCAGGTGAGGATATTCCCTCAAAGGCCCAGTCCTCTGTTCTTAACGCTACCTCGCTAATGCGGGAAATGGCGAATAGTATGAAAAAGAAAAGAAAAAAAAAAATATATATATATATATATATATATATATTCATATATATATATATATATATATATATATATATATATATATATATATATATATATATATATATATATATATATATATATATATATATATATATATATACATATATATGACTTGACCCTCAACCCTACTGTACCTAATAACCTTGCTCTTATTCACATTTACTCTTAACTTTCTTCTTCCACACACTTTACCAAACTCAGTCACCAGCTTCTGCAGTTTCTCACATGAATCAGCCACCAGCGCTGTATCATCAGCGAACAACAACTGACTCACTTCCCAAGCTCTCTCATCCCCAACAGACTTCATACTTGCCCCTCTTTCCAAAACTCTTGCAATTACCTCCCTAACAACCCCATCCATAAACAAATTAAACAACCATGGAGACATCACACACCCCTGCCGCAAACCTACATTCACTGAGAACCAATCACTTTCCTCTCTTCCTACACGTACACATGCCTTACATCCTCGATAAAAACTTTTCACTGCTTCTAACAACTTTCCTCCCACACCATATATTCTTAATACCTTCCACAGAGCATCTCTATCAACTCTATCATATGCCTTCTCCAGATCCATAAATGCTACATACAAATCCATTTGCTTTTCTAAGTATTTCTCACATACATTCTTCAAAGCAAACACCTGATCCACACATCCTCTACCACTTCTGAAACCACACTGCTCTTCCCCAATCTGATGCTCTGTACATGCCTTCACCCTCTCAATCAATACCCTCCCATATAATTTACCAGGAATACTCAACAAACTTATACCTCTGTAATTTGAGCACTCACTCTTATCCCCTTTGCCTTTGTACAATGGCACTATGCACGCATTCCGCCAATCCTCAGGCACCTCACCATGAGTCATACATACATTAAATAACCTTACCAACCAGTCAACAATACAGTCACCCCCTTTTTTAATAAATTCCACTGCAATACCATCCAAACCTGCTGCCTTGCCGGCTTTCATCTTCCGCAAAGCTTTCACTACCTCTTCTCTGTTTACCAAATCATTTTCCCTAACCCTCTCACTTTGCACACCACCTCGACCAAAACATATATATATATATATATATATGGAAGTCTGTCTCGATACACTGCGGGACACTCTACCACCTGGCGAGGTTTGAGTTGCAATGGTTCTTGATTCACAAACGTAGTAGCATCACTGGTGGGCGGAAGAACATTCTCCAACGCACGCACGGGCCGCCTGGGATCAAACCCGCACAAGTTCGAATCCTGGACGCGGCAGTCGGTCCACAATCCACCCAGCTGTTCATCCTCACCTTCTGCTAGCAGACAGGTGGAAGCCAATTAGTCACGATTCACGTTACTCTCACGATATTAATCACTTTACAAGTGTTACGAATAATCACTGGTTATCACATTAACCGGTAATCACACTGTACTGGTTTTCACACCTCCCTGGGTCGTTGCGAAAGGGGAAGTAAATGTTTATAGTTGTGTTACTGGAGTGATAGTTTTCATACATGGTGCTTTGACAAGAAAATAGTGAAAATGGAAAAATTGTAGCTTAGACATTGAAGCTTATTGATACAGTCGTTAAATTGATGAGAACTGCTATTGACGTTTGTGTAAATAAATTATACATTTCCCTTTTCCATAGCCAGAGGTTGAACAATTATGTGACATTCATTTTTTCATTTCATTTCAAGCTAGAAGTTTCAGTTTTCTAAATTGTTTCTTACATTTTTCATATGTTTATATATGTATATGTGTGTGTGTGTGTGTATATGTGCGTATGTATGTGTATGTATATATATATGTATATATATATATATATATATATATATATATATATATATATATATATATATATATATATATATATATATATATATATATATATATATTATCCCTGGGGATAGGGGTGAAAGAATACTTCCCACGCATTCCTCGCGTGTCGTAGAAGGCGACTAGAGGGGACGGGAGCGGGGGGCCAGAAATCCTCCCCTCCTTGTATTTTTTAACTTTCTAAAATGGGAAACAGAAGAAGGAGTCACGCGGGGAGTGCTCGTCCTCCTCGAAGGCTTAGACTGGGGTGTCTAAATGTGTGTGGATGTAACCAAGATGTGAAAAAAGGAGAGATAGGTAGCATGTTTGAGGAAAGGAACCTGGATGTTTTGGCTCTGAGTGAAACGAAGCTCAAGGGTAAAGGGGAAGAGTGCTTTGGGAATGTCTTGGGAGTAAAGTCAGGGGTTAGTGAGAGGACAAGAGCAAGGGAAGGAGTAGCAGTACTCCTGAAACAGGAGTTGTGGGAGTATGTGATAGAATGTAAGAAAGTTAATTCTCGATTAATATGGGTAAAACTGAAAGTTGATGGAGAGAGATGGGTATTTATTGGTGCATATGCACCTGGGCATGAAAAGAAAGATCATGAGAGGCAAGTGTTTTGGGAGCAGCTGAATGAGTGTGTTAGTGGTTTTGATGCACGAGACCGGGTTATAGTGATGGGTGATTTGAATGCAAAGGTGAGTAATGTGGCAGTTGAGGGAATAATTGGTATACATGGGGTAGGTGTTCCGTGTTGTAAATGGACATGGTGAAGAGCTTGTAGATTTATGTGCTGAAAAAGGACTGGTGATTGGGAATACCTGGTTTAAAAAGCGAGATATACATAAGTATACGTATGTAAGTAGGAGAGATGGCCAGAGAGCGTTACTGGATTACGTGTTAATTGACAGGCGCGCGAAAGACATTTGGATGTTAATGTGCTGAGAGGTGCAACTGGAGGGATGTCTGATCATTATCTTGTGGAGGCTAAGGTGAAGATTTGTATGGGTTTTCAGAAAAGAAGAGTGAATATTGGGGTGAAGAGGGTGGTGAGAGTAAGTGAGCTTGGGAAGGAGACTTGTGTGAGGAAGTACCAGGAGAGACGGAGTACAGAATGGAAAAAGGTGAGAACAATGGAAGTAAGGGGAGTGGGGGAGGAATGGGATGTATTTAGGGAATCAGTGATGGATTGCGCAAAAGATGCTTGTGGCATGAGAAGAGTGGGAGGTGGGTTGATTAGAAAGGGTGGTGAGTGGTGGGATGAAGAAGTAAGCTTATTAGTGAAAGAGAAGAGAGAGGCATTTGGACGATTTTTGCAGGGAAAAAATGCAATTGAGTGTGAGAAATAGAAAAATGACGTTTTGATAATACTATGATATGCTATGCTTGTTTACTCAAATAACAGTTGATGTCAACTTCTTTAGCTCAAGAAAAGGTTTATGTTGACTACGTCCTAAATGTTATGGAGAGTTCCAGCCACAGTCGCCTGGGTGAGCATAGTTCAGGCGTTACGTCGGCCGGGGCTTCACACTCACCAGCCGTTCCTTAGCTCTTCTCCACAGCGTCAGTATCAGTCTTACGGGTGTACACAGAGCGGTCGGCCGGGGTATCAATCACGCGTCATTCCTCAGCTCCACACCACAGCGTCAGCTACAGTCGCTGGAGTGCACACAGGGCGGACGGTCGGCTACAGCCTCACATCCAACTTACACTCCAGAGCTCATCGTTCGATGTCTCTCACTAACAACTCAACAGAAGGTGAATAGCTTCAAAGCTGCTGTTCCTACTTATCCTGGCTGGTGACTCTGGTGGGTTTTAGCCACAGTCGACACGGTAAACACTAGGGCATCCCTCACATCAGTCACTCCTCTGCACCTTCTCACAGCGCCACTGGTCTCGATTGGGGTCTCGTATCTTGCTGGTACGATGGCACCAAGTAACGTTTCTGCTCATATTCCCTGTAGACGCAGAGTCTCCACGTGTGACGGTTATAGAGACACTAAATGC
>NC_092251.1:17767492-17783060 GCF_036320965.1 Panulirus ornatus | reverse complement strand
AGTGAGAATCTGCGGACTAAACTTCAACTGAAATAACAGCTGTTAAGGATTCCGCGTTGCGAATTATCAGGGAACGCTTCCAGGTTCCTAAGCTCAGCTTAATGTCCATTTTGCATTTAGTGTCTCTATAACCGTCACACGTGGAGACTCTGCGTCTACAGGGAATATGAGCAGGAACGTTACTTGGTACCATCGTACCAACAAGATACGAGACCCCAATCGAGACCAGTGGCGCTGTGAGAAGGTGCAGAGGAGTGACTGATGTGAGGGATGTCCTAGTGTTTACCGTGTCGACTATGGCTGAAACCCACCAGAGTCACCAGCCAGGATAAGTAGGAACAGCAGCTTTGAAGCTATTCACCTTCTGTTGAGTTGTTAGTGAGAGACATCGAACGATTAGCTCTGGAGTGTAAGCTGGATGTGAGGCTGTAGCCGACCGTCCGCCCTGTGTGCACTTCAGCGACTGTAGCTGACGCTGTGGTGTGGAGCTGAGGAATGACGCGTGATTGATACCCCGGCCGACCGCTCTGTGTACACCCGTAAGACTGATACTGACGCTGTGGAGAAGAGCTAAGGAACGGCTGGTGAGTGTGAAGCCCCGGCCGACGTAACGCCTGAACTATGCTCACCCAGGCGACTGTGGCTGGAACTCTCCATAACATTTAGGACGTAGTCAACATAAAACTTTTCTTGAGCTAAAGAAGTTGACATCAACTGTTATTTGAGTAAACAAGCATAGCATATCACAGTATTATCAAAACGTCATTTTTCTATGTGTACATAAATGGCTTACTCAAGTATCATGCGACAGCCTCGCTTGCTAGTGAGAGATGAGGGACGACACTCTACTGTTCACTTATTACAACAGAAATGTTTAATATTGAAAATAAAACTTAAAAAGGTAATGCACCTTTCTTTTTCTGTATCCATACCAAGCAGTAGAAGTGGATAAGTAAAATATATTGAAGGGAAATATTCAGTAACCTGACATCATAAATTCAAACAACTACACACACACACACACACACACACACACACACACACACACACACACACACGCATATGTACATATATATATATATATATATATATATATATATATATATATATATATATATATATATATATATATATATATATATATATATATATATATATATATATATATATATATATATATATGTATATATATATATATTTTTTTTTTTTTTTTTGCTTTTGTCGCTGTCTCCCGCGTTTGCGAGGTAGAGCAAGGAAACAGACGAAAGAAATGGCCCAACCCACCCCCATACACATGTATATACATACGTCCACACACGCAAATATACATACCTACACAGCTTTCCATGGTTTACCCCAGACGCTTCACATGCCCTGATTCAATCCACTGACAGCACGTCAACACTGGTATACCACATCGATCCAATTCACTCTATTCCTTGCCCTCCTTTCACCCTCCTGCATGTTCAGGCCCCGATCAAACAAATTCTTTTTCACTCCATCTTTCCACCTCCAATTTGATCTCCCACTTCTCCTAGTTCCCTCCACCTCCGACACATATATCCTCTTGGTCAATCTTTCCTCACTCATTCTCTCCATCTGCCCAAACCATTTCAAAACACCCTCTTCTGCTCTCTCAACCACGCTCTTTTTATTTCCACACATCTCTCTTACCCTTACGTTACTTACTCGATCAAACCACCTCACACCACACATTGTCCTCAAACAACTCATTTCCACCAGCACATCCATCCTCCTGCGCACCACTCTATCCATAGTCCACGCCTCGCAACCATACAACATTGTTGGAACCACTATTCCTTCAAACATACCCATTTTTGCTTTCCGGGATAATGTTCTCGACTTCCACACATTTTTCAAGGCTCCCAAAATTTTCGCCCCCTCCCCCACCCTATGATCCACTTCCGCTTCCATGGTTCCATCCGCTGACAGATCCACTCCCAGATATCTAAAACACTTCACTTCCTCCAGTTTTTCTCCATTCAAACTCACCTCCCAATTGACTTGACCCTCACCCCTACTGTACCTAATAACCTTGCTCTTATTCACATTTACTCTTAACTTTCTTCTTCCACACACTTTACCAAACTCCGTCACCAGCTTCTGCAGTTTCTCATATGAATCCGCCACCAGCGCTGTATCATCAGCGAACAACAACTGACTCACTTCCCAAGCTCTCTCATCCCCAACAGACTTCATACTTGCCCCTCTTTCCAGGACTCTTGCATTTACCTCCCTAACAACCCCATCCATAAACAAATTAAACAACCATGGAGACATCACACACCCCTGCCGCAAACCTACATTCACTGAGAACCAATCACTTTCCTCTCTTCCTACACGTACACATGCCTTACATCCTCGATAAAAACTTTTCACTGCTTCTAACAACTTGCCTCCCACACCATATATTCTTAATACCTTCCACAGAGCATATATATATATATATATATATATATATATATATATATATATATATATATATATATATATATATATATATATATATATATATATATATATATATATATACACACATACACACGCACATATACACACACACACACATACATATATACATATGAAAAATGTAAGAAACAATTTAGAAAACTGAAACTTCTAGCTTGAAATGCAATGAAAAAAAATGGATGCCACATAATGGTTCAACCTCTGGCTATGGAAAAAGGAAATGTATAATTTATTTACACAAACGTCAATAGTAGTTCTCATCAATTTGACCACTGTATCAATAAGCTTCAATATCTAAGCTACATTTTTTCCAATTTCACTATTTTCTTGTCAAAACACCATGTATGAAAACTATCACTCCAGTAACACAACTATAAACATTTACTTCCCCTTTAAAAAAGTTCTGGGGAAGTCTGTCTCGATACACTGCGGGACACTCTACCACCTGGCGAGGTTTGTGTTGCAATGGTTCTTGATTCACAAACGTAGTAGCATCACTGTTGGGCCAAGGTAGTTTCGTTGGCGAAGAGGAGCTCATGAAACATGTCGGAAAGCATGTTACTGCAGGCAGGAGTGAAGGCTGATGCAAACATCCATGGCCAAGCGTTCATCTCTACTGCTATGCCGTCTACAATGGAGTGATGCGTCGGTAGGTCGACTTCCCACCGCCTCTACCGCCATCTAGCAACATTCCTCTCTTGGAATAGATGGGACCTGGAGACCTGATGGTGGTGAAGGCGAGGGTTGTACTCGGGCGGGGGGCTGGTGGCTCGACCGTCTGGCGTCACCCACGAGTACGTCTGGGCCACCACCACCGACGTCGGCAGCTGGCTCGTCGTCGCCACCGTCAGCGTCACTTCCTCAGACGACTTCAGCAGCTTTCTTAATACGAAAATTTCCTGTTTATCTCTGTGATCTATTTCCCTCCGGCTTCATGAGTGGTTCTCTACCGTTGCTTCGACCCACCGTCGCCGTCTCGGCTTCGGCTACGAAGCATCACTGCCTCAGATTCTGTTTGCAATCGATGCTTTAAATACGAATTTTCTCTGTGACCTGTCTTGTCGGCAGAGGCTGCGTGTGGGCGACCTGAGAGGCGTGCAGGGCTCTGGATTCCGTGCTGGCCGAAGGGTCAAGGTGCTGACGCATGGCTATCAGGTCTGGCGAGTGTAGTAATGCCCGGCCAGGAGGTCAGCCACGTCCGCCACGTCAGTTCGGGGTCACCACCATGTATTCGAGCTCCGTGACGTCACCAATTGTTCACAATCACTTCCTTTGGAATGAACTTGCAGCGGTGTCTTCGTGTAGAAGGCTCCTGTAGGCTCCTGTAGGAGAGTAATGTAGACGCTCTCAACGCAGTGTTACCAACTGTGTGTGGATGTAACCAAGACGTGAAAAAAAAAAAGGGGGAGATAGGTAGTATGTTTGAGGAAAGGAACCTGGATGTTTTGGCTCTGAGTGAAACGAAGCTCAAGGGTAAAGGGGAAGAGTGGTTTGGGAATGTCTTGGGAGTAAAGTCAGGGGTTAGTGAGAAGACAAGAGCAAGGGAAGGAGTAGCAATACTCCTGAAACAGGAGTTGTGGGAGTATGTGATAGAATGTAAGAAAGTAAATTCTCGATTAATATGGGTAAAACTGAAAGTTGATGGAGAGACATGGGTGATTATTGGTGCATATGCACCTGGGCATGAGAAGAAAGATCATGAGAGGCAATTGTTTTGGGAGCAGCTGAATTAGTGTGTTAGTGGTTTTGATGCACGAGACCGGGTTATAGTGATGGGTGATTTGAATGCAAAGGTGAGTAATGGACTGATGATTGGGAATACCTGGTTTAAAAAGCGAGATATACATAAGTATACTTATGTAAGTAGGAGAGATGGCCAGAGAGCGTTATTGGATTACGTGTTAATTGACAGGCGCGCGAAAGAGAGACTTTTGGATGTTAATGTGCTGAGAGGTGCAACTGGAGGGATGTCTGATCATTATCTTGTGAAGATTTGTATGGGTTTTCAGAAAAGAAGAGTGAATGTTGAGGTGAAGAGGGTGGTGAGAGTAAGTGAGCTTGGAAAGGAGACTTGTGTGAGGAAGTACCAGGAGAGACTGAGTACAGAATGGAAAAAGGTGAGAACAATGGAAGTAAGGGGAGTGGGGGAGGAATGGGATGTATTTAGGGAATCAGTGATGGATTGCGCAAAAGATGCTTGTGGCATGAGAAGAGTGGGAGGTGGGTTGATTAGAAAGGGTAGTGAGTGGTGGGATGAAGAAGTAAGAGTATTAGTGAAAGAGAAGAGAGAGGCATTTGGACGATTTTTGCAGGGAAAAAATGAAATTGAGTGGGAGATGTATAAAAGAAAGAGACAGGAGGTCAAGAGAAAGGTGCAAGAGGTGAAAAAAAGGGCAAATGAGAGTTGGGGTGAGAGAGTATCATTAAATTTTAGGGAGAATAAAAAGATGTTCTGGAAGGAGGTAAATAAAGTGCGTAAGACAAGGGAGCAAATGGGAACTTCAGTGAAGGGCGCAAATGGGGAGGTGATAACAAGTAGTGGTGATGTGAGAGGGAGATGGAGTGAGTATTTTGAAGGTTTGTTGAATGTGTTTGATGATAGAGTGGCATATATAGGGTGTTTTGGTCGAGGTGGTGTGCAAAGTGAGAGGGTTAGGGAAAATGATTTGTTAAACAGAGAAGAGGTAGTAAAAGCTTTGCGGAAGATGAAAGCCGGCAAGGCAGCAGGTGTGGATGGTATTGCAGTGGAATTTATTAAAAAAGGGGGTGACTGTATTGTTGACTGCTTGGTAAGGTTATTTAATGTATGTATGACTCATGGTGAGGTGCCTGAGGATTGGCAGAATGCGTGCATAGTGCCATTGTACAAAGGCAAAGGGATAAGAGTGAGTGCTCAAATTACAGAGGTATAAGTTTGTTGAGTATTCCTGGTAAATTATATGGGAGGATATTGATTGAGAGGGTGAAGGCATGTACAGAGCATCAGATTGGGGAAGAGCAGTGTGGTTTCAGAAGTGGTAGAGGATGTGTGGATCAGGTGTTTGCTTTGAAGAATGTATGTGAGAAATACTTAGAAAACCAAATGGATTTGTATGTAGCATTTATGGATCTGGAGAAGGCATATGATAGAGTTGATAGAGATTCTCTGTGGAAGGTATTAAGAATATATGGTGTGGGAGGCAAGTTGTTAGAAGCAGTGAAAAGTTTTTATCGAGGATGTAAGGCATATGTACGTGTAGGAAGAGAGGAAAGTGATTGGTTCTCAGTGAATGTAGGTTTGCGGCAGGGGTGTATGATGTCTCCATGGTTGTTTAATTTGTTTATGGATGGGGTTGTTAGGGAGGTGAATGCAAGAGTTTTGGAAAGAGGGGCAAGTATGAAGTCTGTTGGGGATGAGAGAGCTTGGGAAGTGAGTCAGTTGTTGTTCGCTGATGATACAGTGCTGGTGGCTGATTCATGTGAGAAACTGCAGAAGCTGGTGACAGAGTTTGGTAAAGTGTGTGAAAGAAGAAAGTTAAGAGTAAATGTGAATAAGAGCAAGGTTATTAGGTACAGTAGGGTTGAGGGTCAAGTCAATTGGGAGGTGAGTTTGAATGGAGAAAAACTGGAGGAAGTGAAGTGTTTTAGATATCTGGGAGTGGATCTGGCAGCGGATGGAACCATGGAAGCGGAAGTGGATCATAGGGTGGGGGAGGGGGCGAGAATTCTGGGAGCCTTGAAGAATGTGTGGAAGTCGAGAACATTATCTCGGAAAGCAAAAATGGGTATGTTTGAAGGAATAGTGGTTCCAACAATGTTGTATGGTTGCGAGGCGTGGGCTATGGATAGAGTTGTGCGCAGGAGGATAGATGTGCTGGAAATGAGATGTTTGAGGACAATGTGTGGTGTGAGGTGGTTTGATCGAGTAAGTAACGTAAGGGTAAGAGAGATGTGTGGAAATAAAGAGAGCGTGGTTGAGAGAGCAGAAGAGGGTGTTTTGAAATGGTTCGGGCACATGGAGAGAATGAGTGAGGAAAGATTGACCAAGAGAATATGTGTCGGAAGTGGAGGGAACGAGGAGAAGAGGGAGACCAAATTGGAGGTGGAAAGATGGAGTGAAAAAGATTTTGTGTGATCGGGGCCTGAACATGCAGGAGGGTGAAAGGAGGGCAAGGAATAGAGTGAATTGGAGCGATGTGGCATACCGGGGTTGACGTGCTGTCAGTGGATTGAATCAAGGCATGTGAAGCGTCTGGGGTAAACCATGGAAAGCTGTGTAGGTATGTGTATTTGCGTGTGGGGACGTATGTATATACATGAGTATGGGGGTGGGTTGGGCCATTTCTTTCGTCTGTTTCCTTGCGCTACCTCGCAAACGCGGGAGACAGCGACAAAGCAAAAAAAAAAAAAGAAAAAAAAAAATATATATATATATAAATATATATATATATATATATATATATATATATATATATATATATATGTATATATATATATATATATATATATATATATATATATATATATATATATATACATATATATATATATATATATATATATATATATATATATATATGTATATATATATATATATATATATATATATATATATATATATATATATATATATATATATACATATATATATATATATATATATATATATATATATATATATATATATATATATATATATATATATATATATATATATATATATATTCATACAAATATTTATCTATTATTATTTTATTTATTTTGCTTTGTCGCTGTCTCCCGCGCTAGCGAGGTAGCGCAAGGGAACACCCGAAAGAATGGCCCAACCCACCCACATACACATGTATAAACATACACGTCCACACACGCAAATATACATACCTATACATCTCAATGTATACATATATATACACACACAGACACATACATGTATACACATGTACATGATTCATTCTGTCTGCCTTTATTCATTCCTATCGCCACCTCGCCACACATGGAATAACCAAGCCCCTCCCCCCTCATGTGTGCGAGGTAGCGTTAGGAAAGACAACAAAGGCCCCATTCTTTCACACTCAGTCTCTAGCTGTCATGCAATATTGCATGGAAACCACAGCTCCCTTTCCACATCCATGCCCCACAGAACTTTCCATGGTTTACCCCAGACGCTTCACATGCCCTGGTTCAATCCAATGACAGCACGTCGACCCCGCTATACCACATCGTTCCAATTCACTCTATTCCTTGCACGCCTTTCACCCTCCATCTTTCCACCTCCAATTGGGTCTCCCACTTCTCCTTGTTCCCTCCACCTCTGACATATATATCCTCTTGGTCAATCTTTCCTCACTCATTCTCTCCATGTGAACAAACCATTTAAAAACACCCAGAAGACCTCTCTCAACCACACTCTTTTTATTACCACACATCTCTCTTACCCTTACATTACTTACTCGATCAAAGCACCTCACACCACACATTGTCCTCAAACATCTCATTTCCAGCACATCCACCCTCCTCTGCACAACTCTATCCATAGCCCACGCCTCACAACCATACAACATTGTTGGAACCACTAATCCTTCAAACATACCCATTTTTGCTCACCGAGATAATGTTCTCGACTTCCACACATTCTTCAAGGCGCCCAGAATTTTCGCTCCCTCACTATGATTCACTTCCGCTTCCATGGTTCCATCCGCTGCCAAATCCACTCCCAGGTATCTAAAACACTTCACTTCCTCCATTTTTTCTCCATTCAAATTTACCTCCCAATTGACTTGACCCTCAACCCTACTGTACCTAATAACCTTGCTCTTATTCACATTTGCGCTCAAATTTCTTCTTTCACACATTTTCACATGAATCAGCCCCCAGCGCTGTATCATCAGCGAAATACAACTGACTCACTTCCCAAGCTCTCTCATCCACAACAGACTGCATACTTGCCCCTCTTTCCAAAACTCTTGCATTCACCTCCCTAACAACCCCATCCATAAAATAAATTAAACAACCATGGAGACATCACACACCCCTGCCGCAAACCTACATTCACTGAGAACCAATCACTTTCCTCTCTTCTTATACGTACACATGCCTTACATCCTCGATAAAAACTTTTCACTGCTTCTAACAACTTGCCTCCCACACCATATATTCTTAATACCTTCCCAGAGCATCTCTATCAACTCGATCATATGCCTTCTCCAGATCCATATATGCTACATACAAATCCATTTGCTTTTCTAAGTATTTCTCACATGCATTCTTTAAAGCAAACACCTGATCCACACATCCTCCACCACTTCTGAAACCACGCTGCTGTTCCACAATCTGATGCTCTGTACATGCCTTCACCCTCTCAATCAATACCCTCCCATATAATTTACCAGGAATACCTAACAAACTTATACCTCTGTAATTTGAGCACTCACTCTTATCTCCTTTGCCTTTATACAATGGCACTATGCAAGCATTCCGACAATCATTAGGCACCTCACCATGAGTCATACATACATTAAATAACCTTACCAATCAGTTAACAATACAGCCACCCCCTTTTTTAATAAATTCCACTGCAATACCATCCAAACCCGCTGCCTTGCCGGCTTTCATCTTCCGCAAAGCTTTTACTACCTCTTCTCTGTTTACCAAATCATTTTCCCTAACCCTCTCACTTTGCACACCACCTCGACCAAAACACCCTACATCTGCCACTCTATCGTCAAACACATTCAACAAACCTTCAAAATACTCACTCTATCTCCTTCACACATCACCACTACTTGTTATCCCCTCCCCATTAGCCCCCTTCACTGAAGTTCCCATTTGCTCCCTTGTCTTACGCACTTTATTTACCTCCTTCCAAAACATCTTTTTATTCTCCATAAAATATAATGATACTCTCTCACCCCAACTCTCATTTGCCCTCTTTTTCACCTCTTCCACCTTTCTCTTCACCTCCTGCCTCTTTCTTTTATACATCTCCCACTCATTTGCATTTTTTCCCTGCAAAAATCGTCTAAATGCCTCTCTCTTCTCTTTTACTAATAATCTTACTTCTTCATCTCACCACTCACTACCCATTCTTATCTGCCGACCTCCCACGCTTCTCATGCCAGAAGCATCGTTTGTGCAAGCCATCACTGCTTCCCTAAATGCATCCCATTCCTCCCCCACTCCCCTTACCTCCTTTGTTCTAACCTTTTTCCATTCAGTACTCAGTCTCTTCTTGTACTTCCTCACACAAGTCCCCTTCCCAAGCTCACTTACTCTCACCACTCTCTTCAGCCCAACATTCTCTCTTCTTTTCTGAAAACCTCTACAAATCTTCATCTTCGCCTCCACAAGATAATGATCAGACATCCCTCCAGTTGCACCTCTCAGCACATTTACATCCAAAAGTCTCTTTTCCGTGCCTATTAATTAACATGTAATCCAATAACGTTCTCTTGCCAACTCTCCTGTTTACATACGTATACTTATATATATATTTCTTTTTAAACCAGGTGTTCCCAATCACAAGTCCTTTTTCAGCACATAAATCTAAAAGCTCTTCACCATTTCCATTTACAACACTGAACACTCCATGTGTACCAATTATTCCCTCAACTGCCACATTACTCCCTTTGCATTCAAATCACCCATCACTATAACCCGGTCTCGTGCATCAAAACCACTAACACACTCATTCAACTGCTCCCAAAACACTTGCCTTTCATGATCTTTCTTCTCATGCTCAGGTGCATATGCACCAATAATCACCCATCTCTTTCCATCAACTTTCAGTTTTACCATATCAATCTAGAATTTACTTTCTTACACTCTATCACATACTCCCGCCTCTCCTATTTCAGGAGTTGTGCTACTCCTTCCCTTGCTCTTGTCCTCTCACTCACCCCTGACTTTACTAACAAGACATTCCCAAACCACTTTTCCCTTTTACCCTTGAGCTTCGTTTCACTCAGAGCCAAAACATTCAGGTTCCTTTCCTCAAACATACTACCTATTTCTCCTTTTTTCTCATCTTGGTTACACCCACACACATTTAGACACCCCAATCTGAGCCTTCGAGGAGGACGAGCACTCCCCGCGTGACTCCTCCTGTTTCCCCTTTTAGAAAGTTGAAATACAACGAGGGGAGGGTTTCTAGGCCCCCGCTCCCGTCCCCTTTAGTCGCCATCTACGACACGTGAGGAATGCGTAGGAAGTATTCTTTCTCCCCATATATATATATATGTATATATATATATATATATATATATATATATATATATATATATATATATATATATATATATATATATATATATATATATACATATATATGTATATATATATATATATATATATATATATATATATATATATATATATATATATATATATATATATATATATATATATATATATATATCTTTTCTTTCTTTTAAACTATTCGCCATTTCCCGCGTTAGCGAGGTAGCGCTAAGAACACAGGACTGGGCCTTTTTTGGAATATCCTCAACTGGCCCCCTCTGTTCCTTCTTTTGGAAAATTTAAAAAAAAAAACGAGAGGGGAGGACTTCCAGCCCCCCGCTCCCTCCCCTTTTGGTCGCCTTCTACGACACGCAGGGAATACGTGGGAAGTATTCTTAATCCCCTATCCCCAGAGTTGGGGTGAGAGACTATCAGTAAATTTTAGGGAGAATAAAAAGATGTTCTGGAAGGAGGTAAATAGGGTGCGTAAGACAAGGGAGCAAATGGGAACTTCAGTGAAGGGCGTAAATGGGGAGGTGATAACAAGTAGCGGTGATGTGAGAAGGAGATGGAATGAGTATTTTGAAGGTTTGTTGAATGTGTCTGATGACAGAGTGGCAGATATAGGGTGTTTTGGTCGAGGTGGTGTGCAAAGTGAGAGGGTTAGGGAAAATGATTTGGTAAACAGAGAAGAGGTAGTAAAAGCTTTGCGGAAGATGAAAGCCGGGAAGGCAGCAGGTTTGGATGGTATTGCAGTGGAATTTATTAAAAAAGGGGGTGACTGTATTGTTGACTGGTTGGTAAGGTTATTTAATGTATGTATGACTCATGGTGAGGTGCCTGAGGATTGGCGGAATGCGTGCATAGTGCCATTGTACAAAGGCAAAGGGGATAAGAGTGAGTGCTCTAATTACAGAGGTATAAGTTTGTTGAGTATTCCTGGTAAATTATATGGGAGGGTATTGATTGAGAGGGTGAAGGCATGTACAGAGCATCAGATTGGGGAAGAGCAGTGCGGTTTCAGAAGTGGTAGAGGATGTGTGGATCAGGTGTTTGCTTTGAAGAATGTATGTGAGAAATACTTAGAAAAGTAAATGGATTTGTATGTAGCATTTATGGATCTGGAGAAGGCATATGATAGAGTTGATAGAGATGCTCTGTGGAAGGTATTAAGAATATATGGTGTGGGAGGCAAGTTGTTAGAAGCAGTGAAAAGTTTTTATCGAGGAT
Source organism: Panulirus ornatus (assembly GCF_036320965.1). NCBI lineage: Eukaryota > Metazoa > Arthropoda > Malacostraca > Decapoda > Palinuridae > Panulirus > Panulirus ornatus. Next base: position 17,771,126 of record NC_092251.1, on the reverse strand, counting down.
GTAAGGCATGTGTACGTGTAGGAAGAGAGGAAAGTGATTGGTTCTCAGTGAATGTAGGTTTGCGGCAGGGATGTGTGATGTCTCCATGGTTGTTTAATTTGTTTATGGATGGGGTTTTAAGGGAGGTAAATGCAAGAGTCCTGGAAAGAGGGGCAAGTATGAAGTCTGTTGGGGATGAGAGAGCTTGGGAAGTGAGTCAGTTGTTGTTCGCTGATGATACAGCGCTGGTGGCTGATTCATGTGAGAAACTGCAGAAGCTGGTGACTGAGTTTGGTAAAGTGTGTGGAAGAAGAAAGTTGAGAGTAAATGTGAATAAGAGCAAGGTTATTAGGTACAGTAGGGGTGAGGGTCAAGTCAATTGGGAGGTGAGTTTGAATGGAGAAAAACTGGAGGAAGTGAAGTGTTTTAGATATCTGGGAGTGGATCTGTCAGCGGATGGAACCATGGAAGCGGAAGTGGATCATAGGGTGGGGGAGGGGGCGAAAATTTTGGGAGCCTTGAAAAATGTGTGGAAGTCGAGAACATTATCTCGGAAAGCAAAAATGGGTATGTTTGAGGGAATAGTGGTTCCAACAATGTTGTATGGTTGCGAGGCGTGGGCTATGGATAGAGATGTGCGCAGGAGGATGGATGTGCTGGAAATGAGATGTTTGAGGACAATGTGTGGTGTGAGGTGGTTTGATCGAGTAAGTAACGTAAGGGTAAGAGAGATGTGTGGAAATCAAAAGAGCGTGGTTGAGAGAGCAGAAGAGGGTGTTTTGAAATGGTTTGGGCACATGGAGAGAATGAGTGAGGAGAGATTGACCAAGAGGATATATGTGTCGGAGGTGGAGGGAACGAGGAGAAGAGGGAGACCAAATTGGAGGTGGAAAGATGGAGTGAAAAAGATTTTGTGTGATCGGGGCCTGAACATGCAGGAGGGTGAAAGGAGGGCAAGAAATAGAGTGAATTGGAGTCATGTGGTATACAGGGGTTGACGTGCTGTCAGTGTATTGAAGCAAGGCATGTGAAGCGTCTGGGGTAAACCATGGAAAGCTGTGTAGGTATGTATATTTGCGTGTGTGGACGTGTGTATGTACATGTGTATGGGGGGGGGGTTGGGCCATTTCTTTCGTCTGTTTCCTTGCGCTACCTCGCAAACGCGGGAGACAGCGACAAAGTATAAAAAAAAAAAAATATATATACATATATATATATATATATATATATATATATATATATATATATATATATATATATATATATATATATATATATATATATAAAAGAATGAGAGAAGGAGGTCAAGAGAAAGGTGCAAGAGGTGAAAAAAAAAAAGGGCAAATGAAAGTTGGGGTGAGAGAGTATCATTAAATTTTAGGGAGAATAAAAAGATGTTCTGGAAGGAGGTAAATAAAGTGCGTAAGACAAGGGAGCAAATGGGAACTTCGGTGAAGGGTGCAAATGGGGAAGTGATAACAAGTAGTGGTGATGTGAGAAGGAGATGGAGTGAATATTTTGAAGGTTTATTGAATGTGTTTGATGATAGAGTGGCAGATATAGGGTGTTTTGGTCGAGGTGGTGTGCAAAGTGAGAGGGTTAGGGAAAATGATTTGGTAAACAGAGATGAGATAGTAAAAGCTTTGCGGAAGATGAAAGCCGGCAAGGCAGCAGGTTTGGATGGTATTGCAGTGGAATTTATTAAAAAAGGGGGTGACTGTATTGTTGACTGGTTGGTAAGGTTATTTAATGTATGTATGACTCATGGTGAGGTGCCTGAGGATTGGCGGAATGCGTGCATAGTGCCATTGTACAAAGGCAAAGGGGATAAGAGTGAGTGCTCAAATTACAGAGGTATAAGTTTCTTGAGTATTCCTGGTAAATTATATGGGAGGGTATTGATTGAGAGGGTGAAGGCATGTACAGAGCATCAGATTGGGGAAGAGCAGTGTGGTTTCAGAAGTGGTAGAGGATGTGTGGATCAGGTGTTTGCTTTGAAGAATGTATGTGAGAAATACTTAGAAAAGCAAATGGATTTGTATGTAGCATTTATAGATCTGGAGAAGGCATATGATAGAGTTGATAGAGATGCTCTGTGGAAGGTATTAAGAATATATGGTGTGGGAGGCAAGATGTTAGAAGCAGTGAAAAGTTTTTATCGAGGATGTAAGGCATGTGTACGTGTAGGAAGAGAGGAAAGTGATTGGTTCTCAGTGAATGTAGGTTTCCGGCAGGGGTGTGTGATGTCTCCATGGTTGTTTAATTTGTTTATGGATGGGGTTGTTAGGGAGGTGAATGAAAGAGTTTTGGAAAGAGGGGCAAGTATGAAGTCTGTTGGGGATGAGAGAGCTTGGGAAGTGAGTCAGTTGTTCTTCGCTGATGATACAGCTCTGGTGGCTGATTCATGTGAGAAACTGCAGAAGCTGGTGACTGAGTTTGGTAAAGTGTGTGAAAGAAGAAAGTTAAGAGTAAATGTGAATAAGAGCAAGGTTATTAGGTACAGTAGGGTTGAGGGTCAAGTCAATTGGGAGGTGAGTTTGAATGGAGAAAAACTGGAGGAAGTGAAGTGTTTTAGATATCTGGGAGTGGATCTGGCAGTGGATGGAGCCATGGAAACGGAAGTGGATCATAGGGTGGGGGAGGGGGCGAAAATTCTGGGAGCCTTGAAGAATGTGTGGAAGTCGAGAACATTATCTCGGAAAGCAAAAATGGGTATGTTTGAAGGAATAGTGGTTCCAACAATGTTGTATGGTTGCGAGGCGTGGGCTATGGATAGAGTTGTGCGCAGGAGGATAGATGTGCTGGAAATGAGATGTTTGAGGACAATGTGTGGTGTGAGGTGGTTTGATCGAGTAAGTAACGTAAGGGTAAGAGAGATGAGTGGAAATAAAAAGAGCGTGGTTGAGAGAGCAGAAGAGGGTGTTTTGAAATGGTTTGGGCACATGGAGAGAATGAGTGAGGAAAGATTGACCAAGAGGATATATGCGTCGGATTTGGAGGGAACGAGGAGAAGAGGGAGACCAAATTGGAGGTGGAAAGATGGAGTGAAAAAGATTTTGTGTGATCGGGGCCTGAACATGCAGGAGGGTGAAAGGAGGGCAAGGAATAGAGTGAATTGGAGCGATGTGGTATACCGAGGTTGACGTGCTGTCAGTGGATTGAATCAAGGCATGTGAAGCGTCTGGGGTAAACCATGGAAAGCTGTGTAGGTATGTATATTTGCGTGTGTGGACGTATGTATATACATGTGTATGGGGGTGGGTTGGGCCATTACTTTCGTCTGTTTCCTTGCTCTACCTCTATAGAGAGAGAGAGAGAGAGAGAGAGAGAGAGAGAGAGAGAGAGAGAGAGAGAGAGAGAGAGAGAGAGAGAGAGAGAGAGAGAGAGAGAGAGAGAGAGAGAGAGAGAGAGAGCTAAAGTTGACAAAGAGAAAATATATGTCAGAAGTGGAGGGAACAAGAAGCGGGAGACCAAATTGGAGATGGAACAATGTAGTGAAAAAGGTTTTCAGCGATCTTGGCTCGAACACACACGGGGGAGAGAGGCGTGTAAGGAAAAGAGTGAATTGGAACGTTGTAGTATACCGAGGTCGACTTGCTGTCAATGGACTGAGCCAGGGAAAGTGAAACGTCTGGTGTAAACCATGGAAATGTCT
>NC_092251.1:17750102-17767392 GCF_036320965.1 Panulirus ornatus | reverse complement strand
ACATGTATCTGATACTTTTTTTTTTACTTTTCCAAAAGAAGGAATAGAGAAGGGGGCCAGGTGAGGGTATTCCCTCAAAGGCCCAGTCCTCTGTCCTTAACGCTACCTCGGTATCGCGGGAAATGGCGAATAGTGGGAAAGAAAAAAAAATATATATATAAATATATATATATATATATATATATATATATATATATATATATATATATATATATATATATATATATATATATATATATATATATATATACGCCCATGCATGCAGATATACTTACATATACATACTCAAACATGGACATATACATAAACAAATGTACAAATTTATACTTGTTTGCCTTTATCCATTCCTGGAGCAACACTGCCCCACAGGAAACAGCATCGCTACCCACTGCTTCAGCGACGTAGCGCCAGGATAACAGACAACAAGGGTCACATTCCTTTAAACTCTGTCTCTAGCTGTCATGTGTATTGCACCGAACCAACATCTACCTATCAACATAGAGGCCCCACAGACATTTCCATGGTTTACACCAGACGTTTCACTTTCCCTGGCTCAGTCCATTGACAGCAAGTCGACCTCGGTATACTACAACGTTCCAATTCACTCTTTTCCTTACACGCCTCTCTCCCCGTGTGTGTTCGAGCCAAGATCGCTGAAAACCTTTTTCACTACATTGTTCCATCTCCAATTTGGTCTCCCGCTTCTTGTTCCCTCCACTTCTGACATATATTTTCTCTTTGTCAACTTTAGCTCTCTCTCTCTCTCTCTCTCTCTCTCTCTCTCTCTCTCTCTCTCTATATATATATATATATATATATATATATATATATATATATATATATATATATATATATATATATATATAGAGAGAGAGAGAGAGAGAGAGAGAGAGAGAGAGAGAGGTAGAGCAAGGAAACAGACGAAAGTAATGGCCCAACCCACCCCCATACACATGTATATACATACGTCCACACACGCAAATATACATACCTACACAGCTTTCCATGGTTTACCCCAGACGCTTCACATGCCTTGATTCAATCCACTGACAGCACGTCAACCTCGGTATACCACATCGCTCCAATTCACTCTATTCCTTGCCCTCCTTTCACCCTCCTGCATGTTCAGGCCCCGATCACACAAAATCTTTTTCACTCCATCTTTCCACCTCCAATTTGGTCTCCCTCTTCTCCTCGTTCCCTCCACATCCGACGCATATATCCTCTTGGTCAATCTTTCCTCACTCATTCTCTCCATGTGCCCAAACCATTTCAAAACACCCTCTTCTGCTCTCTCAACCACGCTCTTTTTATTTCCACTCATCTCTCTTACCCTTACGTTACTTACTCGATCAAACCACCTCACACCACACATTGTCCTCAAACATCTCATTTCCAGCACATCTATCCTCCTGCGCACAACTCTATCCATAGCCCACGCCTCGCAACCATACAACATTGTTGGAACCACTATTCCTTCAAACATAACCATTTTTGCTTTCCGAGATAATGTTCTCGACTTCCACACATTCTTCAAGGCTCCCAGAATTTTCGCCCCCTCCCCCAACCTATGATCCACTTCCGCTTCCATGGTTCCATCCACTGCCAGATCCACTCCCAGATATCTAAAACACTTCACTTCCTCCAGTTTTTCTCCATTCAAACTCACCTCCCAATTGACTTGACCCTCAACCCTACTGTACCTAATAACCTTGCTCTTATTCACATTTACGCTTAACTTTCTTCTTCCACACACTTTACCAAACTCAGTCACCAGCTTCTGCAGTTTCTCACATGAATCAGCCACCAGCGCTGTATCATCAGCGAAGAACAACTGACTCACTTCCCAAGCTCTCTCATCCCCAACAGACTTCATAATTGCCCCTCTTTCCAAAACTCTTGCATTCACCTCCCTAACAACCCCATCCATAAACAAATTAAACAACCATGGAGACATCACACACCCCTGCCGGAAACCTACATTCACTGAGAACCAATCACTTTCCTCTCTTCCTACACGTACACATGCCTTACATCCTCGATAAAAACTTTTCACTGCTTCTAACATCTTGCCTCCCACACCATATATTCTTAATACCTTCCACAGAGCATCTCTATCAACTCTATCATATGCCTTCTCCAGATCTATAAATGCTACATACAAATCCATTTGCTTTTCTAAGTATTTCTCACATACATTCTTCAAAGCAAACACCTGATCCACACATCCTCTACCACTTCTGAAACCTCACTGCTCTTCCCCAATCTGATGCTCTGTACATGCCTTCACCCTCTCAATCAATACCCTCCCATATAATTTACCAGGAATACTCAACAAACTTATACCTCTGTAATTTGAGCACTCACTCTTATCCCCTTTGCCTTTGTACAATGGCACTATGCACGCATTCCGCCAATCCTCAGGCACCTCACCATGAGTCATACATACATTAAATAACCTTACCAACCAGTCAACAATACAGTCACCCCCTTTTTTAATAAATTCCACTGCAATACCATCCAAACCTGCTGCCTTGCCGGCTTTCATATTCCGCAAAGCTTTTACTACCTCATCTCTGTTTACCAAATCATTTTCCCTAACCCTCTCACTTTGCACACCACCTCGACCAAAACACCCTATATCTGCCACTATATCATCAAACACATTCAATAAACCTTCAAAATATTCACTCCATCTCCTTCTCACATCACCACTACTTGTTATCACCTCCCCATTTGCACCCTTCACCGAAGTTCCCATTTGCTCCCTTGTCTTACGCACTTTATTTACCTCCTTCCAGAACATCTTTTTATTCTCCCTAAAATTTAATGATGCTCTCTCACCCCAACTTTCAATTGCCCTTTTTTTTTCACCTCTTGCACCTTTCTCTTGACCTCCTTCTCTCATTCTTTTATATATATATATATATATATATATATATATATATATATATATATATATATATATATATATATATATATATATATATATATATCCCTGGGGATAGGGGATTAAGAATACTTCCCACGAATTCCCTGCGTGTCGTAGAAGGCGACCAAAAGGGGAGGGAGCGGGGGGCTGGAAATCCTCCCCTCTCATTGTTTTTTTTTAAATTTTCCAAAAGAAGGAACAGAGGGGGCCAGTTGAGGATATTCCAAAAAAGGCCCAGTCCTCTGTTCTTAGCGCTACCTCGCTAACGCGGGAAATGGCGAATAGTTTAAAAGAAAGAAAAGATATATATATATATATATATATATATATATATATATATATATATATATATATATATATATATATATATATATATATATATATATATATGTATATATATATATATATATATATATATATATATATATATATATATATATATATATATATATATATATATATATATATATATATATGCATATATATATATGGGGAGAAAGAATACTTCCTACGCATTCCTCACGTGTCGTAGATGGCGACTAAAGGGGACGGGAGCGGGGGCCTAGAAACCCTCCCCTCGTTGTATTTTAACTTTCTAAAAGGGGAAACAGGAGGAGTCACGCGGGGAGTGCTCGTCCTCCTCGAAGGCTCAGATTGGGGTGTCTAAATGTGTGTGGGTGTAACCAAGATGAGAAAAAAGGAGAAATAGGTAGTATGTTTGAGGAAAGGAACCTGGATGTTTTGGCTCTGAGTGAAACGAAGCTCAAGGGTAAAAGGGAAAAGTGGTTTGGGAATGTCTTGTTAGTAAAGTCAGGGGTGAGTGAGAGGACAAGAGCAAGGGAAGGAATAGCACAACTCCTGAAATAGGAGAGGCGGGAGTATGTGATAGAGTGTAAGAAAGTAAATTCTAGATTGATATGGTAAAACTGAAAGTTGATGGAAAGAGATGGGTGATTATTGGTGCATATGCACCTGAGCATGAGAAGAAAGATCATGAAAGGCAAGTGTTTTGGGAGCAGTTGAATGAGTGTGTTAGTGGTTTTGATGCACGAGACCGGGTTATAGTGATGGGTGATTTGAATGCAAAGGGAGTAATGTGGCAGTTGAGGGAATAATTGGTACACATGGAGTGTTCAGTGTTGTAAATGGAAATGGTGAAGAGCTTTTAGATTTATGTGCTGAAAAAGGACTGGTGATTGGGAACACCTGGTTTAAAAAGAAATATATATATAAGTATACGTATGTAAACAGGAGAGTTGGCAAGAGAACGTTATTGGATTACATGTTAATTAATAGGCACGGAAAAGAGACTTTTGGATGTAAATGTGCTGAGAGGTGCAACTGGAGGGATGTCTGATCATTATCTTGTGGAGGCGAAGATGAAGATTTGTAGAGGTTTTCAGAAAAGAAGAGAGAATGTTGGGCTGAAGAGAGTGGTGAGAGTAAGTGAGCTTGGGAAGGGGACTTGTGTGAGGAAGTACAAGAAGAGACTGAGTACTGAATGGAAAAAGGTTAGAACAAAGGAGGTAAGGGGAGTGGGGGAGGAATGGGATGCATTTAGGGAAGCAGTGATGGCTTGCACAAACGATGCTTCTGGCATGAGAAGCGTGGGAGGTCGGCAGATAAGAATGGGTAGTGAGTGGTGAGATGAAGAAGTAAGATTATTAGTAAAAGAAAAGAGAGAGGCATTTGGACGATTTTTGCAGGGAAAAAATGCAAATGAGTGGGAGATGTATAAAAGAAAGAGGCAGGAGGTGAAGAGAAAGGTGCAAGAGGTGAAAAAGAGGGCAAATGAGAGTTGGGGTGAGAGAGTATCATTATATTTTAGGGAGAATAAAAAGATGTTTTGGAAGGAGGTAAATAAAGTGCGTAAGACAAGGGAGCAAATGGGAACTTCAGTGAAGGGGGCTAATGGGGAGGGGATAACAAGTAGTGGTGATGTGTGAAGGAGATAGAGTGAGTATTTTGAAGGTTTGTTGAATGTGTTTGACGATAGAGTGGCAGATGTAGGGTGTTTTGGTCGAGGTGGTGTGCAAAGTGAGAGGGTTAGGGAAAATGATTTGGTAAACAGAGAAGAGGTAGTAAAAGCTTTGCGGAAGATGAAAGCCGGCAAGGCAGCGGGTTTGGATGGTATTGCAGTGGAATTTATTAAAAAAGGGGGTGGCTGTATTGTTAACTGATTGGTAAGGTTATTTAATGTATGTATGACTCATGGTGAGGTGCCTGATGATTGTCGGAATGCTTGCATAGTGCCATTGTATAAAGGCAAAGGAGATAAGAGTGAGTGCTCAAATTACAGAGGTATAAGTTTGTTAGGTATTCCTGGTAAATTATATGGGAGGGTATTGATTGAGAGGGTGAAGGCATTTACAGAGCATCAGATTGTGGAACAGCAGCGTGGTTTCAGAAGTGGTGGAGGATGTGTGGATCAGGTGTTAGCTTTAAAGAATGCATGTGAGAAATACTTAGAAAAGCAAATGGATTTGTATGTAGCATATATGGATCTGGAGAAGGCATATGATCGAGTTGATAGAGATGCTCTGGGAAGGTATTAAGAATATATGGTGTGGGAGGCAAGTTGTTAGAAGCAGTGAAAAGTTTTTATCGAGGATGTAAGGCATGTGTACGTATAAGAAGAGAGGAAAGTGATTGGTTCTCAGTGAATGTAGGTTTGCGGCAGGGGTGTGTGATGTCTCCATGGTTGTTTAATTTATTTTATGGATGGGGTTGTTAGGGAGGTGAATGCAAGAGTTTTGGAAAGAGGGGCAAGTATGCAGTCTGTTGTGGATGAGAGAGCTTGGGAAGTGAGTCAGTTGTATTTCGCTGATGATACAGCGCTGGGGGCTGATTCATGTGAAAGTGTGTGAAAGAAGAAATTTGAGCGCAAATGTGAATAAGAGCAAGGTTATTAGGTACAGTAGGGTTGAGGGTCAAGTCAATTGGGAGGTAAATTTGAATGGAGAAAAAATGGAGGAAGTGAAGTGTTTTAGATACCTGGGAGTGGATTTGGCAGCGGATGGAACCATGGAAGCGGAAGTGAATCATAGTGAGGGAGCGAAAATTCTGGGCGCCTTGAAGAATGTGTGGAAGTCGAGAACATTATCTCGGTGAGCAAAAATGGGTATGTTTGAAGGATTAGTGGTTCCAACAATGTTGTATGGTTGTGAGGCGTGGGCTATGGATAGAGTTGTGCGGAGGAGGGTGGATGTGCTGGAAATGAGATGTTTGAGGACAATGTGTGGTGTGAGGTGCTTTGATCGAGTAAGTAATGTAAGGGTAAGAGAGATGTGTGGTAATAAAAAGAGTGTGGTTGAGAGAGGTCTTCTGGGTGTTTTTAAATGGTTTGTTCACATGGAGAGAATGAGTGAGGAAAGATTGACCAAGAGGATATATATGTCAGAGGTGGAGGGAACAAGGAGAAGTGGGAGACCCAATTGGAGGTGGAAAGATGGAGGGTGAAAGGCGTGCAAGGAATAGAGTGAATTGAAACGATGTGGTATAGCGGGGTCGACGTGCTGTCAATGGATTGAACCAGGGCATGTGAAGCGTCTGGGGTAAACCATGGAAAGTTCTGTGGGGCATGGATGTGGAAAGGGAGCTGTGGTTTCCATGCAATATTGCATGACAGCTAGAGACTGAGTGTGAAAGAATGGGGCCTTTGTTGTCTTTCCTAACGCTACCTCGCACACATGAGGGGGGAGGGGCTTGGTTATTCCATGTGTGGCGAGGTGGCGATAGGAATGAATAAAGGCAGACAGAATGAATCATGTACATGTGTATATATGTATGTGTCTGTGTGTGTATATATATGTATACATTGAGATGTATAGGTATGTATATTTGCGTGTGTGGACGTGTATGTTTATACATGTGTATGTGGGTGGGTTGGGCCATTCTTTCGGGTGTTCCCTTGCGCTACCTCGCTAGCGCGGGAGACAGCGACAAAGCAAAATAAATAAAATAATAATAGATAAATATTTGTATGAATACATATATATATATATATATATATATATATATATATATATATATATATATATATATATATATATATTTTTTTTTTTTTTTTTTTTTTTTTTTCATACTATTCGCCATTTCCCGCGATAGCAAGGTAGCGTTAAGAACAGAGGACTGGGCCCTTGAGGGAACATCCCCACCTGGCCCCCTCTGTTCCTTCTTTTGGAAAATTAAAAAAAAAAAAAAGAGAGAGGGGAGGATTTCCAGCCCCCGCTCCATATATATATATATATTTATATATATATATATATATTTTTTTTTCTTTTTTTTTTTTGCTTTGTCGCTGTCTCCCGCGTTTGCGAGGTAGCGCAAGGAAACAGACGAAAGAAATGGCCCAACCCACCCCCATACTCATGTATATACATACGTCCCCACACGCAAATACACATACCTACACAGCTTTCCATGGTTTACCCCAGACGCTTCACATGCCTTGATTCAATCCACTGACAGCACGTCAACCCCGGTATGCCACATCGCTCCAATTCACTCTATTCCTTGCCCTCCTTTCACCCTCCTGCATGTTCAGGCCCCGATCAAAGAAAATCTTTTTCACTCCATCTTTCCACCTCCAATTTGGTCTCCCTCTTCTCCTCGTTCCCTCCACTTCCGACACATATTCTCTTGGTCAATCTTTCCTCACTCATTCTCTCCATGTGCCCGAACCCTTTCAAAACACCCTCTTCTGCTCTCTCAACCACGCTCTCTTTATTTCCACACATCTCTCTTACCCTTACGTTACTTACTCGATCAAACCACCTCACACCACACATTGTCCTCAAACATCTCATTTCCAGCACATCTACCCTCCTGCGCACAACTCTATCCATAGCCCACGCCTCGCAACCATACAACATTGTTGGAACCACTATTCCTTCAAACATACCCATTTTTGCTTTCCGAGATAATGTTCTCGACTTCCACACATTCTTCAAGGCTCCCAGAATTTTCGCCCCCTCCCCCACCCTATGATCCACTTCCGCTTCCATGGTTCCATCCGCTGCCAGATCCACTCCCAGATATCTAAAACACTTCACTTCCTCCAGTTTTTCTCCATTCAAACTCACCTCCCAATTGACTTGACCCTCAACCCTACTGTACCTAATAACCTTGCTCTTATTCACATTTACTCTTAACTTTCTTCTTTCACACACTTTACCAAACTCTGTCACCAGCTTCTGCAGTTTCTCACATGAATCAGCCACCAGCACTGTATCATCAGCGAACAACAACTGACTCACTTCCCAAGCTCTCTCATCCCCAACAGACTTCATACTTGCCCCTCTTTCCAAAACTCTTGCATTCACCTCCCTAACAACCCCATCCATAAACAAATTAAACAACCATGGAGACATCACACACCCCTGCCGCAAACCTACATTCACTGAGAACCAATCACTTTCCTCTCTTCCTACACGTACATATGCCTTACATCCTCGATAAAAACTTTTCACTGCTTCTAACAGCTTGCCTCCCACACCATATATTCTTAATACCTTCCACAGAGCATCTCTATCAACTCTATCATATGCATTCTCCAGATCCATAAATGCTACATACAAATCCATTTGCTTTTCTAAGTATTTCTCACATACATTCTTCAAAGCAAACACCTGATCCACACATCCTCTACCACTTCTGAAACCACACTGCTCTTCCTCAATCTGATGCTCTGTACATGCCTTCACCCTCTCAATCAATATCCTCCCATATGATTTACCAGGAATACTCAACAAACTTATACCTCTGTAATTTGAGCACTCACTCTTATCCCTTTGCCTTTGTACAATGGCACTATGCACGCATTCTGCCAATCCTCAGGCACCTCACCATGAGTCATACATACATTAAATAACCTTACCAACCAGTCAACAATACAGTCACCCCCTTTTTTAATAAATTCCACTGCAATGCCATCCACACCTGCTGCCTTGCCGGCTTTCATCTTCCGCAAAGCTTTTACTACCTCGTCTCTGTTTAACAAATCATTTTCCCTAACCCTCTCACTTTGCACACCACCTCGACCAAAACACCCTATATATGCCACTCTATCATCAAACACATTCAACAAACCTTCAAAATACTCACTCCATCTCCCTCTCACATCACCACTACTTGTTATCACCTCCCCATTTGCGCCCTTCACTGAAGTTCCCATTTGCTCCCTTGTCTTACGCACTTTATTTACCTCCTTCCAGAACATCTTTTTATTCTCCCTAAAATTTAATGATACTCTCTCACCCCAACTCTCATTTGCCCTTTTTTTCACCTCTTGCACCTTTCTCTTGACCTCCTGTCTCTGTCTTTTATACATCTCCCACTCAATTTCATTTTTTCCCTGCAAAAATCGTCCAAATGACTCTCTCTTCTCTTTCACTAATACTCTTACTTCTTCATCCCACCACTCACTACCCTTTCTAATCAACCCACCTCCCACTCTTCTCATGCCACAAGCATCTTTTGCGCAATCCATCACTGATTCCCTAAATACATCCCATTCCTCCCCCACTCCCCTTACTTCCATTGTTCTCACCTTTTTCCATTCTGTACTCAGTCTCTCCTGGTACTTCCTCACACAAGTCTCCTTTCCAAGCTCACTTACTCTCACCACCCTCTTCACCCAACATTCACTCTTCTTTTCTGAAAACCCATACAAATCTTCACCTTAGCCTCCACAAGATAATGATCAGACATCCCTCCAGTTGCACCTCTCAGCACATTAACATCCAAAAGTCTCTCTTTCGCGCGCCTGTCAATTAACACGTAATCCAATAACGCTCTCTGGCCATCTCTCCTACTTACATAAGTATACTTATGTATATCTCGCTTTTTAAACCAGGTATTCCCAATCATCAGACCATTACTCACCTTTGCATTCAAATCACCCATCACTATAACCCGGTCTCGTGCATCAAAACCACTAACACACTAATTCAGCTGCTCCCAAAACAATTGCCTCTCATGATCTTTCTTCTCATGCCCAGGTGCATATGCACCAATAATCACCCATGTCTCTCCATCAACTTTCAGTTTTACCCATATTAATCGAGAATTTACTTTCTTACATTCTATCACATACTCCCACAACTCCTGTTTCAGGAGTATTGCTACTCCTTCCCTTGCTCTTGTCTTCTCACTAACCCCTGACTTTACTCCCAAGACATTCCCAAACCACTCTTCCCCTTTACCCTTGAGCTTCGTTTCACTCAGAGCCAAAACATCCAGGTTCCTTTCCTCAAACATACTACCTATCTCCCCCTTTTTTTTTTTTTCACATCTTGGTTACATCCACACACAGTTGGTAACACTGCGTTGAGAGCGTCTACATTACTCTCCTACAGGAGCCTACAGGAGCCTTCTACACGAAGACACCGCTGCAAGTTCATTCCAAAGGAAGTGATTGTGAACAATTGGTGACGTCACGGAGCTCGAATACATGGTGGTGACCCCGAACTGACGTGGCGGACGTGGCTGACCTCCTGGCCGGGCATTACTACACTCGCCAGACCTGATAGCCATGCGTCAGCACCTTGACCCTTCGGCCAGCACGGAATCCAGAGCCCTGCACGCCTCTCAGGTCGCCCACACGCAGCCTCTGCCGACAAGACAGGTCACAGAGAAAATTCGCATTTAAAGCATCGATTGCAAACAGAATCTGAGGCAGTGATGCTTCGTAGCCGAAGCCGAGACGGCGACGGTGAGTCGAAGCAACGGTAGAGAACCACTCATGAAGCCGGAGGGAAATAGATCACAGAGATAAACAGGAAATTTTCGTATTAAGAAAGCTGCTGAAGTCGTCTGAGGAAGTGACGCTGACGGTGGCGACGACGAGCCAGCTGCCGACGTCGGTGGTGGTGGCCCAGACGTACTCGTGGGTGACGCCAGACGGTCGAGCCACCAGCCCCCCGCCCGAGTACAACCCTCGCCTTCACCACCATCAGGTCTCCAGGTCCCATCTATTCCAAGAGAGGAATGTTGCTAGATGGCGGTAGAGGCGGTGGGAAGTCGACCTACCGACGCATCACTCCATTGTAGACGGCATAGCAGTAGAGATGAACGATTGGCCATGGATGTTTGCATCAGCCTTCACTCCTGCCTGCAGTAACATGCTTTCCGACATGCTTCATGAGCTCCTCTTCGCCAACAGAACTACCTTGGCCCACCAGTGATGCTACTACATTTGTGAATCAAGAACCATTGCAACACAAACCTCGCCAGGTGGTAGAGTGTCCCGCAGTGTATCGAGACAGACTTCCCCAGAACTTTTTTAAAGGGGAAGTAAATGTTTATAGTTGTGTTACTGGAGTGATAGTTTTCATACATGGTGTTTTGACAAGAAAATAGTGAAATTGGAAAATTGTAGCTTAGATATTGAAGCTTATTGATACAGTGGTCAAATTGATGAGAACTACTATTGACGTTTGTGTAAATAAATTATACATTTCCTTTTTCCATAGCCAGAGGTTGAACCATTATGTGGCATCCATTTTTTTTCATTGCATTTCAAGCTAGAAGTTTCAGTTTTCTAAATTGTTTCTTACATTTTTCATATGTATATATGTATGTGTGTGTGTGTGTATATGTGCGTGTGTATGTGTGTGTATATATATATATATATATATATATATATATATATATATATATATATATATATATATATATATATATATATATATATATATTATCCCTGGGGATAGGGGTGAAAGAATACTTCCCACGCATTCCTCGCGTGTCGTAGAAAGCGACTAGAGGGGACGGGAGCGGGGGGCCAGAAATCCTCCCCTCCTTGTATTTTTCTTAACTTTCTAAAATGGAAAACAGAAGAAGGAGTCACGCGGGGAGTGCTCATCCTCCTCGAAGGCTCAGATTGGGGTGCCTAAAAATATATATATATATATACATATATATATATATATATATATATATATATATATATATATATATATATATATATACATATATATATATATATATATATATATATATATATATATATATATATATATATATATATATATATATATATATATATATATATATATACATATATATATGTATATATATATATATATATATATATATATATATATATATATATATATATATATATATATATATATTTTTTTTTTTTTTTTTTTAATACTTTGTCGCTGTCTCCCGCATTTGCGAGATAGCGCAAGGAAACAGACGAAAGAAATGGCCCAACCCCCCCATACACATGTATATACATACGTCCACACACGCAAATATACATACCTACACAGCTTTCCATGGTTTACCCCAGACGCTTCACATGCCTTGATTCAATCCACTGACAGCACGTCAACCCCGGTATACCACATCGCTCCAATTCACTCTATTCCTTGCCCTCCTTTCACCCTCCTGCATGTTCAGGCCCCGATCACACAAAATCTTTTTCACTCCATCTTTCCACTTCCAATTTGGTCTCCCTCTTCTCCTTGCTCCCTCCACCTCCGACACATATATCCTCTTGGTCAATCTTTCCTCACTCATCCTCTCCATGTGCCCAAAATATATATATATATATATATATATATATATATATATATATATATATATATATATATATATATATATATATATATATATATATATATATATATATGTATATATATATATATATATATGTATATATATATATATATATATTCATATATATATTCATATATATATATTCATATATATATATATATATATATATATATATATATATATATATATATATATATATATTCATATATATATATATATATATATATATATATATATATATATATATATATATATATATATATATATATATATATATCATCCCTGGGGATAGGGGAGAAAGAATACTTCCCACGTATTCCCTGCGTGTCGTAGAAGGCGAATAAAAGGGAAAGGAGCGGGAGGCTGGAAATCCTCCCCTCTCGGTTTTTTTTCTTTTCTTTTTATTTTTCAAAATAAGGAACAGAGAAGGGGGCCAGGTTAGGATATTCCCTCAAAGGCCCAGTCTTCTGTTCTTAACGCAACCTCGCCAATGTGGGAAATACCGAATAGTTTGAAAGAAAAAAAAAGAAATATATATATATATATATATATATATATATATATATATATATATATATATATATATATATATATATATATGTATATATATATATATATATATAAATTTGAATAAGAGCAAGGTTGTTAGGTACAGTAGAGTTGAGGGTCAAGTCAATTGGAAGGTAAGCTTGAATGGAGAAAAACTGGAGGAAGTAAAGTGTTTTAGATATTTGGGAGTGGATCTGGCAGCGGATGGAACCATGGAAGCGGAAGTGAATCATAGGGTGGGGGAGGGGGGCGAAAATCCTGGGAGCCTTGAAGAATGTTTGGAAGTCGAGAACATTATCTCGGAAAGCAAAAATGGGTATGTTTGAAGGAATAGTGGTTCCAACAATGTTTTATGGTTGCGAGGCGTGGGCTATGGATAGAGTTGTGCGCAGGAGGGTAGATGTGCTGGAAATGAGATGTTTGAGGACAATATGTGGTGTGAGGTGGTTTGATCGAGTAAGTAATGTAAGGGTGAGAGAGATGTGTGGAAATAAAAAGAGTGTGGTTGAGAGAGCAGAAGAGGGTGTTTTGAAATGGTTTGGGCACATGGAGAGAATGAGTGAGGAAAGATTGACCAAGAGGATATATGTGTCGGAGGTGGAGGGAACGAGGAGAAGTGGGAGACCAAATTGGAGGTGGAAAGATGGAGTGAAAAAGATTTTGTGTGATCGGGCCCTGAACATGCAGGAGGGTGAAAGGCGTGCAAGGAATAGAATGAATTGGATCGATGTGGTATACCGGGGTCGACGTGCTGTCAGTGGATTGAACCAGGGCATGTGAAGCGTCTGGGGTAAACCATGGAAAGTTGTTTGGGGCCTGGATGTGGAAAGGGAGCTGTGGTTTCGGTGAATTATTACATGACAGCTAGAGAATGATTGTGAACGAATGGGGCCTTTGGTGTCTTTTCCTATCGCTACCTCGCACACATGAGGGGAGAGGGGGTTCTTATTTCATGTGTGGCGAGGTGGCGATGGGAACAAATAAAGGCAGACAGTATGAATTATGTACATGTGTATATATGTATGTCTGTGTGTGTATATGTATGTGTACATTGAGATGTATAGGTATGTATATTTGCGTGTGTGGACGTGTATGTATAAACATGTGTATGTGGGCAGGTTGGGCCATTCTTTCGTCTGTTTCCTTGAGCTACCTCGCTAACGCGGGAGACAGCGACAAAGCAAAATAAAATAAAATGAAAATTAAATAAATGATACATACATATATATATATATATATATATATATATATATATATATATATATATATATATATATATATATATATATATATATATATATATATATATATATAGGAGCGGGGGGCTGGAAATCCTCCCCTCTCTTATTTTTTTTTTCCAAAAGAAGGAACTGAGAAGGGGGCCTGGTGAGGATATTCCCTCAAAGGCCCAGTCCTCTGTTCTTAACGCTACCTCGCTAATGCGGGAAATGGCGAATAGTATGAAAAAGAATATATATATATATATATATATATATATATATATATATATATATATATGTATATATATATATATATATATATATATATATATATATATATATATATATATATATATATATATAGATATATATATATATATATATATATATATATATATATATATTATATATATATATATATATATATATATATATATATATATATATATATATATATATAATATATATATATATATATATATATATATATATATATATATATATATCTATATATATATATATATATATATATATATATATATATATATATATATATAAATATATATATATCCCTGGGGATAGGGGAGAAAGAATACTTCCCACGTATTCCCTGCGTGTCGTAGAAGGCGACTAAAAGGGAAGGGAGCGGGGGGCTGGAAATCCTCCCCTCTCTTTTTTTTTTTTTTTTTTCCCAAAAGAAGGAACAGAGAAGAGGGCCAGGTGAGGATATTCCCTCAAAGGCACAGTCCTCTGTTCTTAACGCTACCTCGCTATCGCCGGAAATGGCGAATAGTATGAAAAAAAAAAATATATATATATATATATATATATATATATATATATATATATATATATATATATATATATATATGTATATATATATGTCTGGGGAAGTCTGTCTCGATACACTGCGGGACGCTCTACCACCTGGCGAGGTTTGTGTTGCAATGGTTCTTGATTCACAAACGTAGTAGCATCACTGGTGGGCGGAAGAACATTCTCCAACGCACGCACGGGCCGCCTGGGATCAAACCCGCACAAGTTCGAATCCTGGACGCGGCAGTCGGTCCACAATCCACCCAGCTGTTCATCCTCACCTTCTGCTAGCAGACAGGTGGAAGCCAATTAGTCACGATTCACGTTACTCTCACGATATTAATCACTTTACAAGTGTTACGAATAATCACTGGTTATCACATTAACCGGTAATCACACTGTACTGGTTTTCACATCTCCCTGGGTCGTTGCGAAAGGGGAAGTAAATGTTTATAGTTGTGTTACTGGAGTGATAGTTTTCATACATGGTGCTTTGACAAGAAAATAGTGAAAATGGAAAAATTGTAGCTTAGACATTGAAGCTTATTGATACAGTCGTTAAATTGATGAGAACTGCTATTGACGTTTGTGTAAATAAATTATACATTTCCCTTTTCCATAGCCAGAGGTTGAACCATTATGTGACATTCATTTTTTCATTTCATTTCAAGCTAGAAGTTTCAGTTTTCTAAATTGTTTCTTACATTTTTCATATGTTTATATATGTATATGTGTGTGTGTGTGTGTGTATATGTGCGTATGTATGTGTATGTATATATATATATATATATATATATATATATATATATATATATATGTATATATATATATATATATATATATATATATATATATATATATATATATATATATATATATATATATATATATATTATCCCTGGGGATAGGGGTGAAAGAATACTTCCCACGCATTCCTCGCGTGT
Organism: Panulirus ornatus; assembly: GCF_036320965.1. Lineage (NCBI taxonomy): Eukaryota > Metazoa > Arthropoda > Malacostraca > Decapoda > Palinuridae > Panulirus > Panulirus ornatus. Next base: position 17,751,361 of record NC_092251.1, on the reverse strand, counting down.
CGTAGAAGGCGACTAGAGGGGACGGGAGCGGGGGGCCAGAAATCCTCCCCTCCTTGTATTTTTTAACTTTCTAAAATGGGAAACAGAAGAAGGAGTCACGCGGGGAGTGCTCGTCCTCCTCGAAGGCTTAGACTGGGGTGTCTAAATGTGTGTGGATGTAACCAAGATGTGAAAAAAGGAGAGATAGGTAGCATGTTTGAGGAAAGGAACCTGGATGTTTTGGCTCTGAGTGAAACGAAGCTCAAGGGTAAAGGGGAAGAGTGCTTTGGGAATGTCTTGGGAGTAAAGTCAGGGGTTAGTGAGAGGACAAGAGCAAGGGAAGGAGTAGCAGTACTCCTGAAACAGGAGTTGTGGGAGTATGTGATAGAATGTAAGAAAGTTAATTCTCGATTAATATGGGTAAAACTGAAAGTTGATGGAGAGAGATGGGTATTTATTGGTGCATATGCACATGGGCATGAAAAGAAAGATCATGAGAGGCAAGTGTTTTGGGAGCAGCTGAATGAGTGTGTTAGTGGTTTTGATGCACGAGACCGGGTTATAGTGATGGGTGATTTGAATGCAAAGGTGAGTAATGTGGCAGTTGAGGGAATAATTGGTATACATGGGGTAGGTGTTCCGTGTTGTAAATGGACATGGTGAAGAGCTTGTAGATTTATGTGCTGAAAAAGGACTGGTGATTGGGAATACCTGGTTTAAAAAGCGAGATATACATAAGTATACTTATGTAAGTAGGAGAGATGGCCAGAGAGCGTTACTGGATTACGTGTTAATTGACAGGCGCGCGAAAGACATTTGGATGTTAATGTGCTGAGAGGTGCAACTGGAGGGATGTCTGATCATTATCTTGTGGAGGCTAAGGTGAAGATTTGTATGGGTTTTCAGAAAAGAAGAGTGAATATTGGGGTGAAGAGGGTGGTGAGAGTAAGTGAGCTTGGGAAGGAGACTTGTGTGAGGAAGTACCAGGAGAGACGGAGTACAGAATGGAAAAAGGTGAGAACAATGGAAGTAAGGGGAGTGGGGGAGGAATGGGATGTATTTAGGGAACCAGTGATGGATTGCGCAAAAGATGCTTGTGGCATGAGAAGAGTGGGAGGTGGGTTGATTAGAAAGGGTGGTGAGTGGTGGGATGAAGAAGTAAGATTATTAGTGAAAGAGAAGAGAGAGGCATTTGGACGATTTTTGCAGGGAAAAAATGCAATTGAGTGTGAGATGTATAAAAGAAAGAGACAGGTCAAGAGAAAGGTGCAAGAGGTGAA